>NW_028282419.1:0-16256 GCF_059751285.1 Brachycentrus maculatus | reverse complement strand
TCCAACCCCAACCCCAACCCCCCAACCCCAACCCCAACCCCCAACCCCAACCCCAACCCCACATCGCCAACAAAAAAAATAAATATAAAGCAAAGTATACTATTGAATTGGTTAAGAATTAATACAACTCTTGCTGTGTGTTTATGCATCTTACACGTTTATTAACTAATTTTGAAATAGCATATGCTGATATTTGAAGTTGATAAGGTATGGATGGTCTATGGATACCAGATATGCCATGCCATGGATACCAGATAGGTAGATAGTAGATAGTCGATAGATGTATAATAAAATGGTTATATAGATTATCATGATAGTCGATGGGTGATCCGAATCAAATGGGAAACTCGATTATGCGATCATTATGGTTGGATTTGACAAAATAGTAAATGAAGTCAGCGTAGAGGATAGTCTGAATGATGCCCGCCAGGAAGGATGTGAGTATGATGCTCTCCCAGTGAAATGCCCTAAGATTATGCGATGAGTACCAGTGGAAAATATAAAATAGTCTGTAGAGCCCCAGAAATAGCACGTAGTGAGCTGTGATGTTTTAGACGTCCTTCAGCTTGCCTATCATGAGCAGTTGGGGCAGGATCCCGAAGGCTTCTAGCCAAATACTGAATGACCAGATGAAATCTGTCGGGTTTAGTGATTTGTGTATGATTATGGCCATGAAAAGCGAGAACAAATAAATGTACACATGCGGGAACGAATCCGAATCCTTGTCGTAGCTGAGATTGAATGGCCGCCGATATTTCATCAAGTACATCGTGTAGGCTGTCAGACTGATGAACAGTATCTTCATCACGAATAAATACAGCGACTTCCACCCCAGGAAGATATCCAGATACCGAGTCAAATACACCACCAAGAATATCTATTGGGTCTTATACGAAAGGCCTACGCCATAAAGAAATAGCTTACCGACAACATTCCTGTTCGCCAAGATCTTCAAGACCAGCAGCAAGATAGCAGTAAGGTGCAGGAAGTCACCAAATAATTGAAATATGTCCATATGCTTATTAACGGTGTGGGCGTGTTTGCGAACTGCGAGGATTGAACCCGGAACGGCTATAGAATTATTATAATTCAACGTGTCAACGTGTATCGTTTTAATATTCCATTATTATCATTAGTATCATTCTAATGCCACTCTGTTCTCATTGCTATTGTCTTCCCATTGCTATTGTCTTCTCATTGTTAGATTGCTTAATGGGCGAACATTCGGGTAACAATAATTAATACTCTAATATAAATAACACATATAGTATCACATGCAGAATATAAATAATGAAGATGAGGCATCAATCAAATGCAATTAGCTTTTCATTGCCGAGAAATACGGCTGGCTTGGCAAATTTAAGAACTATCTTTTGTGAAAAATCCACTGGGTAGTAGTTGGAGGATGCCCTCTAACTGTCGATCAAGCCAAGTTATTTATACATTCTGGCCACCAGCTCTGAGCAGAAGTAGGTCTTGTTCTCCTCATCTTCTGATGTCCTCTTCAGTGTCGACTTGAACTTGAAAAGCTTGTCTAGACTGATGTCAAAGCCCTTGCCTAGTGTCTTAGCCACGAAGCCTTCGATTATTTGCACTTCAAGGGGGCCTATTTCTGCATTTAGCTGTCTCCACACTATCCTATCGCATTAGAATGGGCTTACTTGTCGGTGTAGTTGTACCATCCATATTTAATCAAATCCTTCCATGGGGTGAGACCAACGCCTTCGTTCGAAGTTGACTCATAAACAAACAGCTCGTTCTTTTTGTTTCTGAGGATGAGCCCAACATGGTCTACAGATTTATCGATGGCATACCATATTAACTGTTGGTGAAGACTCTTTGGACAGTGGCCGCCGAGTGCTGAGATTTGAATAAGATAATATCGCCTGAATTAGCCTGCTTCTCGAACTAGGAGTTCAGAATGTGTTCGGTTTTATAGAATTAGGGGACTTTTCTGGCGAGATAGGTTCGAGCCTTTTGTTTGCCTTCAGTCGAATTTATAATTTAGTTTATTAGGTTGACCCACTTCTGCACTTATTACGGGATTGCTGGCTATATATACAGCTGTCTGTTTGACTACTAGAAGACGATTCTCAAGAATTTCTATTCGCCCTGCACATTCGCAGAAACTGCTGAGAAATCCACATAGCGAAGGATTTCATCTTTCAGGGAGATGATCAATACTGAGTTACTTATTTTAAGATGGTGAAGTCTCCTCTACGATAGATGGCGATGTTACATTGGAGAAGCAGCTAAGTGCTCCGGACTTTTCAAGAAAGCATTGCCCTGTCTTTTTGTGTACTTCGAAATTGGCTTGTGGGCGTTTGAAATTGGCTTCGAGCCTGAATGTTTTTTAATCAATTTAATCTCCGGCCTAGTCCTGAATGGTTGAGATTTGGAGTTTGGACTTCTGCATGATCTTGGGGTCGACCATATGTCCAAAATAGGATGCCCTGACCCCTGATTTATACATATTCATTAAAGCATCTTTCGATTATTTGTTTTTGCCGTTCCCGGATTCCTAGCGCATTGCTATTTAAAGTATGCTCTATCGATAATTATCTACTCTATATGTACTCCATAAGTACTCTATATGTACTCACGATACGTATAATTATATGATATTTTAAGCAGCAATATCTGTTTTACGTTTATTATAGTTGCATTCATGATTAAAAGCAAGGACAACATGGAACCATTAGATGTAGTGTGGAGTCTATTGTCGGATATGAAATAATTTAAGATAGTTTCATACAATTTCATATAATTTCATATAATTTCATGCAATTTGATACAATAATACTTAAAAGCAAGCTTACTCCCAGTCATAAACAATCTTGAATATAATTAAATAAAAACTTCGCCGAAACTAAATTATGTTTACAAAGAGAATGTGATCTCCGACCATATTATTTAATAATTAAAGTAACTGCTCTGAAATGGCAATTAGAATCTCTAGGCTGAAATAGCGAAATATAAGAAACAACATATTTTATATAGCTTGCATCCATCTGGTTATTCAAAGTGTAGTAAGAATACAGTCAGAGACACTCGAATATTCAGATCAGTTAGCAACAGATATCAGCAAAAGCAACTCAATTTATTATGCATAGTCTTGGTCTCCATTCATCATCCTCCTATTTCATCCTTGTTCTGCATCCTGCTCTTTCATCTTATCATCATGAATGAAATACAGATGAGGGAAAGATGGAGTATGAATGACAAAAGTCCAAAATAGTCCAATATGCAGTCGATCATTTCCTAATTTGTAGTAGTAACAAAATTAGAAAAGAGAATAAATAAGTGTATTTATCCTCCAAAGTCCAATTTTTCATATAATAATTATTTTATATATATGCGTGCACATCGGGGAAAACAAGCCGATTGGAGCAAGCCATTCAAAACCATATTTAGCAAGGCGGAATTCGACATGCTTGACGCAGGAGAGAACGAACTAGCCACTAACTTGAACTCGAAAGCAGATCTTGGCCAGTCTTCCATCCTCCAAAAAGAAGAAATTATTGTCCCCAAGATTTAAATAGTCAGAAGAGTCACCAAACCCAAAAAGTTCGCGAAAATCGAAGCCAACTTTATTAGATTAGACGAAAAATTAAACCTCCCCAGATTGAAGAGCTATGAACTGAATGAAGTGGATCATGTCTTTTTAGAGGGTCAGGCACACAAGTTTCAATTTAGAGGCAAGCCAGTTATCACTCCTCCATTGCTCTCTTCAGCTTTCATCGAGATGGAAACTAAGGCCGGCAAGGATCATGTCCTCCCCAGGGCCAAGACCTGGATGATACAATTTATCGAGAGAGAACACAAAGAGCTTCTCACCATGCCCAACGTCGAGCATTTTACCGAGGTATTCTATAACTACTGGAAAAACAGAAGATAGTAGCTCAAATTCCCAATGCTGCGAGACCTTTGGAGACCGAACCCTGAATAGTCCAGCCATCTCCTTGCTTTCAAGCCTAGGGCAAAAGACAAGAGAAGTCTCAGAAGGACATCAAGAATCGATGAAGATTAAATTGTGCAAGATTTCTAAGATTAGTTTGTTATAGCCCTGCAGATATCTGAGAGAATCAAATTTCGAGAATAACTAAAACGTAAGCAACTGCAGATAAACTTTACAAATTTCCACAATTAGTGCAAGTAGTACTTCCAAACTTCAGAGTCCTTCACTCCCTTTGAACCATAGCTCAGACTCAAAGACAAATAGCGGTTGAGGAATTATCAGCAGGAAGTGGGCAATGCCAAGAAATATCAAATTGAATAGGAAAAAATGCAGTAGCAGGAGATTATTGTCCCACAACAAACACACGACCATCAAAAGAGTGTTGTTAATTTCTTGTCTACTTTAGTCTACTTCGCCGAAAGCTTTGGAGTCAACCATGAGAAGATATTTCAGGATAAGGGCATGGTTTTTCATGCTAACAAAATTTAAAATAAGCCTCAGGCTTATATCTTGCAAGGAGCAACATAGAAGCCATAGAATGACATGCTGCTGACGAGCATAGTCGAAAAACCTGAATGTCTTCGGTTTCAACCATACCGCCAGGGAGATATGGTATATAGGGTCCTCAATGATCAGTAGTCCGAATCATACAACCCAGAAGAATCCTTCGAACACTTTCAAGATAATGGGAATTAATGCAAAAAGCAAGATACTCGCAACGAAAGTAAAATGATGATAAGGCAACCGAATTCTCTGTTCGAGTACTATGCTATGGGGCTGAAGAGTTACTCCTTCGGGGATTTCGAATAGGAAGAGGGACACGATATTCGGAGAACGATCTCACAAAACTTCAAAAGGTTTCAGCAGCTGATGAGAAGTTGATGTAATCTGCCTAAATTTAAAATATTATCAATATCACGTAAGATTGAATCGAATGCCCACTTATATCTGTCTGTCTGATGCGAGATTGTGAATTTGTTTATTTTGAAAGTGTGGGCTCGCCTTGAAATTCAAATTAGAATCTCTTGTATGTAGATATCCTTGGTGACAGATTTTGGTATGATTATTTATAGGATATTCAAATTAAGAAAAAGTAAAATAAGGTCGGAAATAGGAGGAAGTAAGAAGAAGGAAAATAATTAAAACAGGGAGAATACAATGGCCATATAATAATTACAAATAACTGAAATGAACAATTAAATAAATAATAATAAATGGCAATAGCAATGGCCGATGATTGAGTAAGATTGTAAGATTGAGTAAGATTTAAAACCGAATCGTTTAAATTTATTTAGAGATCGAGGTATTCATATTTTAATTTTTATTGTGATTGTAATAAATAATATCTTATGAGTAAAAAACCTCAATTTGTTGGCAGACTTGCCGGCTTTGATCCCAGCGCCTACACCAGTGACTTTGTCAGTGAGGAAGAAGTCCTAAGCATTAAGCAGTCCTTCGATCTATTCGACCACGACGGAGGAGGATCCATCGACCCCAAAGGTAACCCATCGTCTAAACCCAGAACTCAAATAGAACATTAACTCCCTCGGCATCGAGGCGAAGGCTGAGGCTGTCTGGCACATGATCGCAGAGATCGATAAAGACGGATCGGGACTGCTCGAGTTCGACGAGTTCTTCGCGATGATGACCACGCGCCCCTCCGAGAACGAAACCAGGGAGGAGATCCACAAGGTCTTCGTGACATTCGACTCCGGCAGGACCGGCTACATCGCCCTGAAGGATCTGAGGAAGGTCGCCAAGGACCTCGGCGAACTCACCGACGACAACGTCCTGCAAGAAATGATGGAGAGAGCCGACTACGACCTCGACGGCCTCGTTTCCGAAGAAGAATTCTACAACTTGCTCACCAAGAAAGTCATGTGATTTGATTTTGATTATCATCATCCATAATTTAATATCTGTGAGCCATATACAATTATTTAAATCTGGAATGAGGTAAAATAATTAAAATCCACCCCATCCTCATTCATGGCTGATTAGCTTCAATAAGCACAGAAGAATTATGAATTTATCATTAACATCCTCCCACTAATCCTGTGCAATTTTTTCACAAACTATTTAATTAAATATTATTTAATTAAAACATTAATTAACTAAAAGATTTCAGCGCGATATAATATCTCCGTCATAGAACTTATAAGATTATATTTGTACTCTTATCAAACATTCATTGAAGTTTGTGTGTTCCGCAGCCGACATCAGTTGCCCAGATTTAGTGAGGTTTTATTGTGTTTTACTTCAATTATTTATAAATGTAGCTATTTGCTTTATCGGCCCCGATTCTCTCCAAATTTACCAATGCTTTTGCGTTGAATCTTTCTTGTGCATTCCAGTACTCATAGAGATTGACAAAATATTTGAAGACTGAGTCGAACACTTCTTCGTGCATAAATAGAAATGCATGAGGCCCGGCATCGAATGTGTAGGCAACTTTATGCCGAATGTGTTCGCAAGGATTAAGAACATGATCAACAATATACATAACTTGTTTTGAAAATTCATTAAGGTAGAATATTGGGGGATAAGAGTCAAGGCAAATTGCATGAAACTGGTTGCTATCCTATATTAGAGATATTGGGCTACTTTGATGATTGTTTCGCAGATTCGAGTGAAGCAACTATTTTGAATTTCCTGATTTTCCTCATTGTTCTTCATGGTTGCTAAGTTTTAGAGGATAATTTTGGTACGCTTTTGAGCAATCTGATTCCGAAGTATGATCATTTAACTAGTTTTTATTGAGTGTTCCATGCCAACAGTTGAAGAGACGTCTTTCTTTTTGTCATTTGCAAGCAGGATGAGCACTTTGATGAACTTTAATTAAGTCTATGGTATCACACTCTTTGAAATACAGGTCTTACTTAGGGCTTCGAGGTTTTATTTTATTTTCTCCTTTTAAGGGTTCAGTAGCTCCCCAGGAACACCCTGCCAGAACACTAAGCCTCTTTAAATTGACCTCGAAGCACTTCCTGAACCCAAACGCGCAATCTATGAAAGCTAGATTTGCGTAAGAATTCGATCAAACAACTAATTAACAGCCGCTGCTAAACAAGCTAACCCTGACGCAGAAGACGCTAACCCGGAAGCAGTCGGAAAAGAGTTGTTTGTATTGATTTTAAAGTAATGCCTATTGAAATGCTACTTGGTAAGGGTGTCCGCATACTTCCGCGTGTATGCAATATTCCGAATTTTATTCAAGACCTTTTCGATCCTTTTCGAAATATGGCATTTTTGGCCATTCAAAATCAGTTCATCCTCTGTGTTGTCAACTGAGAAGTTGACACAGGTAGTTGTGGAAATGTCCTCGTGATTCAAAGTGAGCCCGAGGGAGTCGTTGATAGGGAGAACATAATCCTAATCGTACTTTCCCCAATATTTGATCAAGGCGATGTTGGGGGATGATCGGCAGATAGTTGAAATGCTCAATGATCTGACTTCCATTAACAACCAATATTATAATATTATTAAATGTGCAAATCGCATCATGCATCATATTATTTACTACACATTATTCACATACGTCATTGCATCCTAAATTACATTTCGTTAATAATATGGCAGCAAACAGAATTTTAATTCCATCGATAATATGTTTCGCTAATATGTCTATAAATTAAACCAAATAAACACATAATTACACTCATGGATGAAGATAATATCGAAATTAGAAGATCAGGGAAGATACTAGATCAGAAAATAAAAACAAGGAGAAAACAAAAAAAAGAGAGTTATTGCTAAAGATGAGGGAAGAGCTTGAAAGGACAGCATATACAGAAAAAATAAGCTAGCAGCAAGATCACAATTTCAGCAAAAAGGAAAAACTCATATCACATCTTAACAAATGGAGGGAGTTAGAGTAATTACTAACGTATGCGATTCCTGAAAACACATTAAATTACACGCTTTGGTACGGATATGTCAATTTTTCGATACTTGAAGATTCAGTTCAGGGTTGTTTGTTTGATTAATATTACTTTTTTGGTCATTGATGCTGAACATAAATCACAGGTTTTGCTGCAGTCAATAATCAATAGATGTTGAAGCAAACTAGAACAAATCTTAGATCACAAATAACGACTAAATAAATGATCAGATTAAAAAACATCCGAAAGTAAGCCGATAGCCAAAACTTTACCATTCAGACAGACAGAGACTTATTTTGGAATGTGATGCAATAGAATCTAATAAAGTCGTAAATAGTATTAATAATAGAATCAGTAATAGAATCAAATATAATGCCAAACTAGTGCCAAAAACCATGATGCATATGAATAACCATCAGCCGCAGTTTTATAAACTCAAGGGGCTGATAAACTCGATATGATAAACTCATGATAAACTTATGATAAACTCATGATAAATTCGATTGGACATAGGAATAAAAAGTCCGAGTTATAAATTCGGGGTTGTGGGTTGGGGTTGGGTTGGGGTTGGGGTTGGGGTTGGGGTTGGGGTTGGGGTGGTTGGGGTTGGGATGATTTGTTGGGGTTGGGGTTGGGGTTGGGTTGGGGTTGGGGGGTTGGCGAACCCGAATCCCAATTTTAACCCCAAACTTTGCCTCGCAGTGGGAGATTTCATTAAAATGTCGAAACAGCTATTCACCCAAGCAAACCAGGAATCCATGCTCTCCGATTTTGTCCGCCTCAACTTCATTGGCACTATTTCCGATAATGACAATAAACTCCCCAAGTGCAACCCTGATAAAGAGTGTGCAAATCAAATCTAATATTTTAAGCCAAGTTTGAGTGAAGTAAGTATGCTATGATTCAGGTTAATAGTTTGGCGATTCGCGTCCTCCTTCTGCTCATTTACGTGGATTTGCAGGTCTCCCTAAGAACTAAACACAACAACGATGGCACTATCGAGCAACTTATTGAGTTGGTGCCCAAATAAATGAAGAAACTAAGATTTTAAATATAAATTAATAACTCCTTTTTCGAGCGCACTGATTAATCCGATTATGAGTCGTATGTCGAGCTGTTGCTCGAGTTTCTGCTGCTTTCGTATTGCGTATCCAAGGATACTCTGCCGATCTATGAAATGATACTGCGAAATGAACAATCCAACTTATCGGATTCAATTAGATAAAGTTTAATAAGAAGAATTGCGGAGTTCTCGTTGAAAGCCAATGTGTAGACTCCTGCCAAAGACCCAAGGAATCCATCGAAAACACGAACATAAAATAAGACATAACTTCCCCATAAAGCCCTAACCCAAACCAAAACAACACATAGACGCTTATAAAGCAAATTACAAATCCGAAATAGAACCTTTGGCCTTACTAGCTCATTGCACTACCATCTAACCAACCATTCCTCGATAGTTTTTCATATATTAATAAGACTAGTAAAATTTTCCAGAAACAAACTTTAGGGTAAAAACCAAGCAATGTCAAGCGAATAAAAAACTCTCAACACGATCCGAGAGCCTCTTTTGCGAGATCTAGTTTTTTACTTTAGGTCCCTAGGTATTTTCTTATGTTCAGTGTTAATTACAACACCTATTTGGAAGCTATGTACCCCAAATTATCTCAGATATGTTGGTATTTGTCTTTGGCCTATTGTTTATCATTTTATGAAAATACCATGTTCTTATTTTCTGATTATTCTTTGGAACATGTAGTAGCAATTTTTTGGGGTTGGGGTTGGGGTTGGGGTTGGGGTTGGGGTTGGGGTTGGGGTTGGGGTTGGATTGGGGCAATTTGGCCTCTGGATTTGTTTTTAAGTTTTTCTTAATAAAGAACATACAAGCAGTTGATAATCCTTATAACTATTTTTTTTTTAGTCAAGTTGCGTTTATTCACTAGTCGCCATCCTCTCATCCCCGCAAAAAAGACGTCATCTTCGATCAAGTATCCTTCCGCACCACAATGTAATAGTTTTTTCGCAAAAGCAGCTTCAAAGGCAACCAAAAAACTCTTGGAATTTTTCACGATGCTCGGCTCGCCTACAGAAATTCTCAAATAGATCCTCTTTTAAAAATAGAAAAACTCAAAGAATCTATAAAAATATAAAAACTACAAGCTTAAATGCAATAGAAAAAGCAACCATAGGGCTCGAAGAATTTATCAAAGTCAACAAAAAAGAACTAATTCCATTGCACCATAAACACAAAAAACTCCATCTAGACGATTTTCTAGTCAAAGTAGAGCGTATCAGCAACGCTCTTGGGGCAAAATTATTTATGTAGAAAATTTATTTAAACACACAGAGATAGTTTGCGATGAAACTGCTCTCTTAAAAGTAATTTGGTGGTTTATCGTAGTCATAAAGCAAACAACAAGGATGATGATTTTTATATCTCTTTTACCATCAAAGATTGTAAGCTGAATTATTTATTTGGGAGAAAAAAAAAAGAACCAAGCCGCTCTCTAGATTGTATTTCTTTCATTATAGCTGAGGATAGATTTCACCTCATCGGATATATTAGAATCTTACTCCTAGATTTAAAAGATCCGGAGTTTTGGTGGATGCCAGGCAAAAAGAGAGCACCAACGATGCTTTTATGCTTTATTGCACATTTAAATTTTTGTAAATGTATAAAAATAGGAAGTACAAGATCTCAGAGAGAGTGCACTTCCTATTAACGTATGATAACAATTAAACGACGAAATATCAATTATAATCATTTTTTTGCAACTATTTGATTCATAATTTCTTTTATGCCAAGCTCATTAAGGGAGTTATTTGGGTTTTGTGCAAAGTAGGCGCTGTATTCTGCATTTTGCCAAAGCTCCATTAGGTCTCGGTATTTGGTCTCAAAGCTATCATGCGATATGATGGGCTCTTTGGCAAAGCTGCCTAGCTTATTTGTTTTAGCAAATTGAGATAGATAGCTATTTACGCTGTCGCGATAGCTGCTGATATTATTTTTTATTTGCTGCATTGCGGTGTTGTATTTGTAGTGGTCGGGGATTCGGACTTTGACGCTTTAGTACTAAGGGCTATAATCAAAAATATCCTCGTCTTCGAAAATAGGCCGTTCCTTAACTTTTTTTCTAGATTTATCCCTATAGTCAGTAAAAGGAACCTTTCTCCACTTTTTTACTGTATCGGTGTGTACCCCTCCTTTAGCAATTTTAGATAGTCCAAAGGTCATTAAACTAAGAATTTAAGATCGAATGGGTGCAGCTTCTTCCACTTAATAAGATTAATCTCTATAATTTGTAAAAGGCTCTCGATAGATTTATCTTTCATTGGAAGTATACTCTTCAGACTGACCATTTGGAACTTTTTTAGTACCAATCTTTACTTTCTCGATTCCACACTGTCTACTTTCCCAACTATCTTTATAATACTTCCCATTCACATTATTTTGCTGCAATCGTTCTTCGTCTTCTACTCTGTATTCATTTTTTAGTTTTTGTAGGGTAGAGCATACTGTGGCAGAATGCTGCGAGCAGCCTTTGGTGCTGAGCTTGGCCCTATTTTCGAGCCTAGCAAAGCTATTAGCTTGGGTGACAAGGGCTGTAGCATCTTTGGAGCTAGCGCTTAGGATCGCTTTGGCATCGGTGCTATAGTTGATCCAACTATCTTTAACAGATTGTAGCATTAGCTCACCCTGAGCCTCTTTTTTAAAAAATTGGGCCAAGAACGCCATCTCGCTATTTAGCTTTTCTATTTTCTCAGTGGGGGTATTTATTATAAAGTAACTGTTCCACTTCAAAAGCCTAAAATAAGTTGGCAGATCGGTTTTTACATCATCGGTAATAAGGCTGTTTATATACTTAGCAAAAGGTTTAAGCTCTACAGAGTAGATAGCAGGGTTGGCATTTGCGGCAAAAATTTCATCTAAGAGGCTCCCTACTTTCTTTTTCACAATAGAGAGAGCTTTGTCCATACAGATGGCGACATCTGGCGAGGTAGATACCTTAAAGAAATCTTTTTTTGGAATTTCGATAAAAGGCACCCTATCGATTATCTCCAAGATCCGCTTATGTTGATCTAGGTTCCACTTTGGAGAGCTGTATGTCGTCCCAGGAGTTTCTTCATCTCCTGAGTTTGCAAAAATCGCGACGTTTCCACTTTCTAAAATAGTGCGTACTGCATCTTTGTATTGGTCTAGATTTTGGTGATTTTTTAGAATATCTTTTATGCTTTCTACAGAATCTGCCAATGCACTACTGCCTCTTCTGGCATGAGAAATAATAAATGCCATATTTTTGGCAAAGAAATGTATATCGCCCAAAAACTGAGAATTTTTCTCCAATGCATTTTTAAAAGCCATGCCATAGGCTCCTTGAGCTTCGAGAGAGGCTTGCGGAGCTAGGAGAATTACTTTTGCTTTTTTTGTGCCAGAGGAGATCTTTTGTTTCACTATAGAGTTTAGTGCCTCGGCTAGAATGCCACCGGTATCGCCCTCTCCAGCGCAATCTATCAATACGGAGTTTTTAAATTTCACTACTCCGGGGAAAAAAGTTGTAGAACCCTTTCCTGCTCCTATTTCGACAAAAGAATTTTTCTTTGCTTGAATGGTGCCTTTGGGGGCGACAACCATTCCTTCGTCGCCGAGATTTATGTAATTGATGGTGGTGCTTTTGCCAGCTCCAGTAGCCCCCACAAAAAATATAGCTGCATCTAGATTTCCCGAATCTACAGATGAGATACTACCTGTGATCTGCTCAATGATTTTTGACAACGATTTATAGTTTTTTTCGCTGTAACCTTGTTTTATTGCTTCTTGAAAGTTTTGTTCTGCCACTCTGAGTTACTCCCTATCCTTAAAGCTGAGTTTTTGTTCTTGTGAGCCGCAGCTAGTTTTTTTCATGCTGTAAAAAGTATTATTTGATCAAAAAAATAGAAGAAAAGGCCAGTGATCAAAAAATAAATAGTGACCGATATGACGTGGAAGTGACGTCATCTCATCCCAAAAAAAAAACAAAAGACTGGCCAATGGGGAAAGAATGGGTATGATATCTTCTTAGACTATCAATAAAATAGTCACAGGCTTCACGGAAAAGGGCAGCAAAGCAGATGAACCCCTCTGGTGTCTTCGGGCGCTGGGGGATTAATCCGCCGTAAACGGGCCAGGCCGATGCCGAAGTTCTCAAAGGAGATTGATATATTCATTCATTCATTCATTCATCAATATGAAAAGAATCCTTTCTCGAGGATAAATAGCCGCAGGGGTTGGGGTTGGGGTTGGGGTTGGGGTTGGGGTTGGGGTTGGGGTTGGGGTTGGGGTTGGGGTTGGGGTTGGGGTTGGGAACATCTCGGGCTCTGGCAAAACTAGTGTACAAACTCACAGGCTAGCCGACCTACTAGATCAAGAGGTAGATCCATCGAACATCTTAGCTCTCACTTTTACCAACAAAGCGGCAAAAGAGATGCGCTCCAGAGTAGAGAAACTCGTTGGCCAGGCATCTCAAAGTCTGGCATATTAAAATTAGAGGAGAAAAAATTAGCTTCGAGCGCAACTTTAGCATATACGATACCGACGATAGCAAATCTCTAATAAAAATTATCATAAAAGGGCTAAACCTAGATGAAGAACTCTACAAGCCCTCAACGGTATTGAACAGATTATCTGGAGCAAAAAATAGAGTGATAAGTGCCGAACAATATAAGCACAACCCTCCAATACAACAGGAAGATCTAAAAATGCGCAAGCCGCTAATGGCAGAGATCGATCTATAGCCGCTATGTAGCCAAATGCAGAAGCTCCTTTGCAATGGATTTCGACGATCTACTCTTTAATACCTACCTTCTTTTTGAAAAAAATCCCGAAACCCTTGCCAAGTATCAGAAAATTTTCCGATACCTACTGATAGATGAATTTCAAGATACCAATGTATTGCAATACCAAATATTTAAAAAAAAATCAGCCATAAATGGCAATATCTGTGTAGTAGGCGATGATGCGCAAAGCATCTATGCTTTTCGAGGAGCATCGATAGATAATATTAATTTTTCTCAATTTTTCAGGTTTTGCTGCAGTCAATAATCAATAGATGTTGAAGCAAACTAGAACAAATCTTAGATCACAAATAACGACTAAATAAATGATCAGATTAAAAAACATCCGAAAGTAAGCCGATAGCCAAAACTTTACCATTCAGACAGACAGAGACTTATTTTGGAATGTGATGCAATAGAATCTAATAAAGTCGTAAATAGTATTAATAATAGAATCAGTAATAGAATCAAATATAATGCCAAACTAGTGCCAAAAACCATGATGCATATGAATAACCATCAGCCGCAGTTTTATAAACTCAAGGGGCTGATAAACTCGATATGATAAACTCATGATAAACTTATGATAAACTCATGATAAATTCGATTGGACATAGGAATAAAAAGTCCGAGTTATAAATTCGAAACAGAAATGGTGCGAATTCCATTTGAATTGATAACAGTATAATACGAAATGTTTGAATTGGCTTCGTTCCTGGACAGCTGCCTTCCCCAATATTTCAGGTCTACTTTTTTGGGGTTGGCGAACCCGAATCCCAATTTTAACCCCAAACTTTGCCTCGCAGTGGGAGATTTCATTAAAATGTCGAAACAGCTATTCACCCAAGCAAACCAGGAATCCATGCTCTCCGATTTTGTCCGCCTCAACTTCATTGGCACTATTTCCGATAATGACAATAAACTCCCCAAGTGCAACCCTGATAAAGAGTGTGCAAATCAAATCTAATATTTTAAGCCAAGTTTGAGTGAAGTAAGTATGCTATGATTCAGGTTAATAGTTTGGCGATTCGCGTCCTCCTTCTGCTCATTTACGTGGATTTGCAGGTCTCCCTAAGAACTAAACACAACAACGATGGCACTATCGAGCAACTTATTGAGTTGGTGCCCAAATAAATGAAGAAACTAAGATTTTAAATATAAATTAATAACTCCTTTTTCGAGCGCACTGATTAATCCGATTATGAGTCGTATGTCGAGCTGTTGCTCGAGTTTCTGCTGCTTTCGTATTGCGTATCCAAGGATACTCTGCCGATCTATGAAATGATACTGCGAAATGAACAATCCAACTTATCGGATTCAATTAGATAAAGTTTAATAAGAAGAATTGCGGAGTTCTCGTTGAAAGCCAATGTGTAGACTCCTGCCAAAGACCCAAGGAATCCATCGAAAACACGAACATAAAATCAGACATAACTTCCCCATAAAGCCCTAACCCAAACTAAAACAACACCTAACACTACTAAATAACAGATTCGCAACCCAATGATTCAAAAGAGAGAGCAACAGTGTTAATCTAGGCTGAAAAACGAGTAGAAGCTTGCAAATAGAATCAAATTCAAACCCATCGCAAAATCACGCACAATCCATCAATTCCGAAGTAACATGTTTCTGCCTAAGAATGCTAACATGCAGTAATATCTTCTTGGCACGATGAATAGCATGAGCTTTTCCTGCGATCAGTACGAAAGAAGCACCCAAAACTCGATCGATTTTACGCAGAGCACATAAAATGTCCAGTATGAGCAGAGATTCATTGGCGAAGAAGAACTCGATGACAGTGTGCTTGTACGATCAACTCCAAAGCCGATCAAGATAACGAGAAGATTCGGTACAAGAAAAATATGCAAGAAACTGGAATTTGGAGATGAATGAATGAATGAAGATCATATCAAATCCTTATTATGGTGTATCTATTTTTATTGTCTGAGCTAATCTTAATACATTGCTGTGTCTACCTTCGCCTCAAACATTATAATGGCCTCAGTCCATTTAATTGTATTCGAACTAAACTAATGGATATATAATTTGTAATTATGTTTACAATTCTACTAATTTAGATGATACTTTATTAATATCTGTAAGAAATGGAGAGCTTTGGGGTTGGGGTTGGGGTTGGGGTTGGGGTTGGGGTTGGGGTTGGGGTTGGGGTTGGGGTTGGGGTTGGGGTTGGGAGGGTTGGGGTTGGGATGATACAACTCGCAGAGTTCGAGGCTTGAATAATCTAGAAATTGTTTTCGATCTGGCATTTTCTCTGGTTACAGCTTTTTGGACGATCTCATCTTTTCAGTCATTTGGTGGGTCTCGTCATCCATGTAACACTTAACGTAGTGCTCATTCAGCTATTTGTCATTATCAGACTGCCTTAATATGACCATTTCACAGCTTTATTTGTAACAGAGAACTGTATTGGTAGTAGTTTAAAATAAACAAACATAATGTTATATTTTCTTCCTAATTTCCAATAATCATATTTTGATGTATTCTATTGAGAATATACCGTAAACAAGTGATGGGGTTGGGGTTGGGGTTGGGGTTGGGGTTGGGGTTGGGGTTGGGGTTGGGGTTGGGGTTGGGTTGGGGTTGGG
>NW_028282418.1:0-50928 GCF_059751285.1 Brachycentrus maculatus | reverse complement strand
CTGCGCTTCAGTGGCCAGTCCAGGATAATATTAAATAAATATTAGAGTGTAGCATCACCAATATTTATTTACACCCCCCCTGGGAATCGAACCCGGGATCTCCAGCACGGTAGCTAAACACGCTAACCATTACACAACGGAGGCGGACAATCAAGTAATGTTGTTACAATTGAATTATCACCAGTAATAAATAAATACAAGATTGTTATTTTCATTCAAAAGCGTAGCAGAGATTTTTTTTGAAAAACTTTTTTTGCCAGGTGCTGTCACTTAGCATTTCAATTATTTTAGATTGTACATATTGTTGTTTTAAGGACTTTTAAAATTCAATTTCTTGTGAACTAATAGACATATTTAAACATCTTTATGACGAAAGCATTATGAAATGAAACATTTATTGATGTGTACTTTCTATTTTCTTTTCTTTCTTTTTAATTAGACTGAGTCACATCAACGCATGGCCAGGTACAGCTAGTTGTTAATACAAATTATTACGCTATTTAACATTCAACTGATTTTTTTGTGGGAAGAGTTCATTCACACTCTTACATATTTGTTATTTCTTTCTCTAAAAATCAAAGCTAAGAAATTTTAAAAGCCTGTCATCTTAACATATTAGACAGTAGAAAGGAGCGAGTTGAATATAAAATAAGAAAAGTAAATCAGCATAACGAGCAAAAACTAAACTAATTTGGCCGTTTCCTGTTCCGTCAAAAAAAGGTTACACTTCTGGCAGGAAATTGAGAAAACACACGAGTATACCTCATACTGTGAACTATTATACAACACATATTCATCATTTGATTACATCAAATGTTATGAAACACTATTTAAAAATAAATGTAAACCATATGTAAAACCACAAAAATAGACAATTTATGGTGTAATAATTACCATCAAAATACTTCAACGTTAAACTACAGTATTATACGGTTTTATCAAGCCATTCGCTCATAATATTTTTTCACAGAATTTCTATCCTTTATATTTTTACGTACTGAAATATCAATTCGCCTGCGTAGTGTTACAATTAGAAGGCTAAGCTACCATGCTGGAGGCCCCAGGTTCGAATCGCAGGGGGGTCAAAATAAATGTTAGTGACATTTCACTCTAATATTTGTTTTAATAATACCCGTAGCGCGTAATTAATCACCTTACCTTCATATAATTACGATCAAGATAACACTGCCGTTATACGACGTAGTGCGTTATGGATCATTAAATGCGGATAAGGATTTAAAGAAAAAGAAATGTAAATACTTGATTTTTTTTTAATGTAAATGGGAATTTAATGTTACTTAATTGTTATTTAGCTTTTACAATATCATACTTTCGTTTCGCTCCTTTCTCTTTATTTAAAAGTTACTGACTTATTGACTTATTAGCTTCTCGAGGTTAGCAACATCAGAATGACATTTTTATCGGATGGGAAATATATTTGATTATTCGTCACTATAATTCGCAATAAATGTCAATGTGTACTTTTAAATGGTGTGGGAAACGATATCTTTCTAGGTTGATGCGTTTTTATTTTTGACGACTTTGGCATATTTAAACCGGTTGTCAATCAGTATTTTTCAGGATGTTAATAATACCAAATTCAAAATCAATAAATAGCTGATTTCACAAAGTTATCTACACGTCGACGTTAAAACGTTAACTTTCATCCGTAATCGATGCTCTGAAATTAGATGTTTAAAATCTACTTTTCACATTTATGTAGGTATATATATCTAAAAATTATGCCATGGACACAAAGTTAAGAAATAGATTCAACATTATGTTTTTACATAAAAATACTCAATTTGTTCGAAAATCCATTGATATTAAATTATAAATAAAACACATGTTAAGTTTTTTACAACATGATAATTATATTTTCTGGTTTTGGAAGCGACAGATGCCTCTTTCTACGGGTTTATATTCAAACTCGGAGATGGAAGCATCTGTAGCCTCCGAAACTAGTCATTAAAATATAATATTCAAGTGGTAAAAAACAAGCGTTTTATTTATAATTTAATCATGTCTTACTACAAAGTCAATGCCAAAATAATAAATAACATTCCTTTAATATTACTTTGAAAAATCTTTTGTATGGTAGCTACCATAATAAAATGAAAAGGAAATAAAACCTATTCGTGTCACTAAGTGTTACATTTTAATTATTAAAATCTTATTTTTACTGTTCACCATGAAATAAACTAAATGTTTTTAGTATATTTTATTATAGGTATTTTAACCTGTTTTCAAATCGTAGGGGATATATTTTTTATTTTATTTTCACCTTTCATTTTGAAAATGTAGTTTTCTCTATTATTTTTAACCTGTTTATCTTCATTCTGAGACCAAATTGTGATTGATAATAATAATTTATATATTTAGTTCCATAACCTACTTCGACGAATTATACTATCTTGATTTTTCTATGTATACCTACCAATTAAATAATCAAAGCAACTTTTGGCAAAGAAAAAATATCCATAGATCGCAGATCAGAAGCAACGTGACCGAGCGTAATATTCTTATTGTTTGCGCTTTCTCGAGGATGACCACCATTGGAAGACTCAAAAAATTGTGCTCAAGATGAAAATAATCAAAAAAATCAAAAAGCATTCCAAAAAATCATTGATGATGTTTCGAAAAGCTTTTATCTCGTTGTTTGTTAACAACACCACAAAGCGATGTTGTTACACGAGCATTTTCTATTTTGATGACTGAAAACACCATTAGACATTAAACTCACTTCACTGTGAAAATGTATTAAAAAATCCAGAAATGTTCACATTTATAGTATGGAAATATTCACATTTCGCTCACTCTTTTCAACAACGTCATAAGTCGAAAAAACTTGATTTTTCAGTAGAACGTTTTAAAAATATCACACAATGTATTAAAAATAAATATCAAGCCACTTATTGAACATTGTAATGTGCAACAGATCTTTTTTAGGTAAAACCTGAAGGTTTTTTTCTCCATTTGAAAAATATTTAGTATTTAAAAAAAAATCAAACAATACCCTTTCTTCAAAATGCAAAAACAACATTTTCTGCCCTGTAGCGGGTAAATATTAAGTTACAATATGCCTCTTTTGCTGGGATAAAGTACATTTTCTGGGCATTCCGAAAACATGTAAAACTGAAAATCGACATTTGATTTATGACTATCTTGAAAGGAGTGAGCGATTTGTGTATTTTGTTCCAATAAATAAAATGAAATTATACGGAAAAATTAATAAAATAAAATAATATGTAATATTTGATTCACTCAAGTAAAATGATGAACCTAAATCAGGTAGCAAAAAATAATTCTCACGAAAAATAAGAATAGAGAACCAAAGTATAAATATGATTCGACCTTTCTTGTGATACAAAATACACCTAGCCTTTGTTTTTTTGACAGCTTAGAGCAAATATTTTCAAATTTAGGTGAAAAGTATCAGAAACAACAGGCACTCCTCGTCCGCCCTTTTTCCTGCTAATCAAGTTTTATTTCTGATATGCGATATACCCCATCCTGTTGCTCTTACGGTTAAATTTAATACGGTGTATAAAATATGATTCTTTTGTTAGTTAAACTGGTGACTTTGCGTGTTGATTATTTTTTTAATATCATTATTCTGGAATATTTTAAAATATACCAATACTGTATTTTTAAGGGTTGTGCCAATCAAATATCGTTATGAAAGGTTTTAACATGGTACGGAAAATAAAAACAACTGCTCAAAAAACATATAATATTTTTTTTAAACCGCAAAAACAAATGAAGCCCAGTGATGTGACAGAAAATTATAAATTAATATTAATACACTTCAACTTTTTAATATAATTATTAGTATTATATCTATGTGTGATTTATATCAAGTAAAATGTTTAATGTTTACCATTACAATATTGCCGCGAAATCGGCACGGTATTTTTATATTAATATTCCATGACTAAATAACATTCATTTATCGATCTATTGAGTTTTTTTAATTTTCGAAAAAAAAACATACAACCCTTTATACCAAAATACCTCAATAGATTTTTCACGGATGGCGATGGCAATGCCAAAAATCAAAATCATCTAAATATGTTTTTTTATTTATCATTTATACTTGGTTATAAGAATTTTTATGATTATAAAGGTGGTGTATTATTTATTGTATAGCTTTCCGCTTTCTTTGTTGAATCTCATGATAGTACGTGGACTTTGTTCATTACAAGCAAGCTCGCTTCATTTTTATTGAATGATTACACATTTTCTTTATAATATACATATATGTATATCTACATACATACATCATTCAAAACATGTCTTAATTTAATTTGTTCATGAGTTAATACTGGATATATTCGTGAGTTTGGAAAAAGCTGTGAGTAAAAAAATGGTTGAAATTTTATTTTGTATTTCCTTGTAAGTGTTTAAAAATACAGACCTCCATATGAATTCAAGCACTTACCTTACCTAATATAACCTCAGTATGAAAAATATTTTTATTGTCACGTAATTTTAAAAATATTCTTCATAATAATTATAAATTCCATTACTCTTAAAATGATTTACTGAAACCGCTTTAAACTTATATTATTGGATTTTATTATTGGCATTAAATCTTATTAAGTGAGGGAAACAGCCCATTATTTTTTAATAGTTTAGCTCGTATCGTACTCAAATAAAAATTCAAGGGTGAAAAACACTAAAATTTTAAAATAGTTTTTCTTGCTTGAACAAGAATATATTTTTGGGCAATAAACATTATTTTTTCAGCTGGAATCCGTTGAGTTTTGTACTGTTGCTTTATGTAAGAAATAATACTATTTTCTCAGAAACGTTTGCCGTGCACGCATCACATCCCTCGCGTGTAAACCTTATGTAAAACATAAGTAACACATACAGTTCCAAGACCCTTGACTTAACTTTTCTCAAGGTCGATCTAACAAAAGCAACAAAAGAAGTTCATTTCACCCTCGTGTTATTCATCAAGATAATCAGTGTAACTTTACTGTTATACTATTATTGACTTTCTTGTTTATTTTCTTTTAAGCTTATTACTTTTTTTCTTGGCTTTTCTTTCAATACAAAATGCCTAAGTGTGTTTACTTTAGTTTTAGGTATTATGACCTTTATTCTTTGTTGATCTTAATATATCTTATTTTTATAATGTACAAGTTACATTTAACAGATCCAATTTATTTTTATAAAAGTTTACGCAATATTTTAGGGAAAAACATGTTTTTTTTAACATCATTTTACCGAGATGGCAGCGCCACTTGTTGAACGTAATAACAGCAGACACATTAACAAATATTGCTGGTGGCAGACTTATAATCCTTAACAGCTGCTCCTACTTAACATATTTATTGTTTTCGATTGCGTTGTCGCTACACAGATTTAAAATATTTTCATTAATTCATTTTGAAATTTAACACATTAGAAATGTGAATATTGTAATAACTTTAATTTTTATTTTACCAAACTCATTAACAGCAACTCGTGGCTAAGTACATCTTGTATAATTGAATAGTATTAGATTATATTTAAAAAAAATCAGTGGCGTAGTACGGTTTAAAAAACATTCATTTTTGTTTTAAAATTATTTATATTCAAAGCAGTTATTAATATTCAAAGAGTTTTTAAAAGTAGTATTTATATTTGATAAATAAACTTTTAAAAAAAAAACAACAAAAAATATTTATTCCAATAGAGGATAATATTTATTAGTAAATGAAAATATTTATTATTTTGTCATCGACAATTTAAGATTTGATATAATGTCTCCTAATAAACAATTTTGTAAATAATATTGAATGCCGAAATTCTTTAAACCAATTTAATTTGTATTTTTAACTTATTGAAATAACGCATTGTAACGATGGGAAAAAACATTTAGAACAACAAACATACGTGAGAAATCTAAATAAAAAAGGTAAAATTAAAAGGTAGGTATCGTGTGCCTTATCTGCCTCGGCAGTGTAGTGGTTGGTGGATTTAGCTACCGTTCCTGAGGTCTCGTGTTTGATTCCCGATGGTAAAAATATTTATAAATATTGTTAATTTTCACTCTACTATTTATTTTATAACAGTCTAGGCTGGTAAATTAAGCGATAGACTGATTACCTTCCCTTAATATAATGAATGATTAAGATAATATTACTTCAATGCGAGGCATTGCCGTATTCGCTATTGGGTGCGGATAAGGGTAAGAAAATATGTCGTGTCTAAACGCTTATAATCAGAGGGGTGCAAAGTAATGAAGAAGATGTACCTACTTTGCGTTTTTTTACTTTTTTATTTTGATTCATAAAATTTTTATTTATCAAATTCACCTATTTACGTTAACACACATTTTATTTAAAAGGCTAATTCAAAACGTGTGTTTTAAGGCTTAGATCTCAAGCGCTCAAATCACAACGCGCTTGACCGCACCGAGGGCTGGACGTTTGTTCACGCTCAATTTGTTTAAAGCATGTATTTTGCAGAATATAGAATGATAATTTTTTTATTTTTTTGTTTCCTTACCTTTCAAAAACTCTTTCATTTTCAAAACCGTAGGTACCTACATTTATTTCGAAGAAAAACTTTTCAATACAAAAAGGGTATTTTAATAAAAAATAAAAACAATTTTGTCAAATGTCACCAGGATTTAGAGAAAATAAGTTATGACTTAATAATATAAAATAAGTTCGAAAAGTGGACCTTAAGAGGATGCCATATATTGAGGCAACACTAAAAGTATCATAAAAATTGTAAAAGAAAAACACTTGTTTTTACCACATGTGTTAAAAATGACTACTTTTGGAAGCTATGCTTCCATTTTCATTTATAAATATAAACTATTATTTTTTAAATAATATTTGTTTATATTTACACTAGTACCACTTCCGAAACTAGTCCTTTTAATAAAATAAACTAAAATGGTAAAAAACAAGTACTTTTCTTTTACGATTTCATCATGTCTTACCACAAAGTGAATCCCGAAACAATAAATAAAAGTATCATTGGTTATTTATTACATAACAAAAAAATTAGAGAATTTCAGTGTACAGTTTAAATTTATTACAAAAAAATTGTTCTTAAAAGTACTTTACACTTTTTAATTTGGGTTTTTACAAAAATTAAAAAATTAAACAAAATACAAGTTCTGATTACAGGATGCCGATGACTCCGCAGGCGGCTCTTCCTCCTGCGTTTCCGGTGGTCTTGGAGTCGGGATGGTTGGTCCTGCCGAGATCGTCCTGGCCGGAATGGACGACCAGAGCCCTCCCGATGATGTTGGTTTCTCCAGAGAGGGAGATCAGATGGTCCTGGAAGTCTATGTTGGCGTAGCTGCCATCAGACTCGATGTTTCCGAGATCTCCCACGTGGCGGACCTCGTCCTGTGGTGCTCCGTGCGTCTTCTGATGGAGTCATAAATAAAAAATGATTAACAACATTTTGAGTGTGCCCGAATACTTTTTCACGTATCTGGATTATCTTCAATTATCGGAGTAATTTTTCATATTATTTCTTGATATCTCAACATAGATAAGAATATAAAAGTATAGTAAGTATAACAAATATAAGAGTTTCTGCTCAATAAAAAAGCTTCTTCATCGCACCAATAGATGTCTTTTGTGAAAATTCTATTCATTCTTCTACAATATTTCGAAATCGAAACATATATACATATATATATATATATATATATATATATATATATATATATATATATATATATATATATATATATATATATATATATATATATATATATATATATATATATATATATATATATATATATATATATATATATATATATATATATATATATATATATATATATATATATATATATATATATATATATATATATATATATATATATATATATATATATATATATATATATATATATATATATATATATATATATATAGAAATTCCAAGAAATTGGTACACGGGTAGAACTGGTGAATGCGACAAGTGTGCAAAGTTATCACGTAAACCACTCTATGATGGCCGTGAGCCTCGTAAATGTCCAGACTTCCATATTCTTCTTCATCTTTGTTGAGATGTTAAAAAATAATACAAAAAAGAATTGTCTAAATGTATACAAATAGAGAATATAATTATCAAGGGATGATTATCAAGAATTAGCTAAATCTAATTAAATATTATTATTTCTTGAAATCTATTGTGACACGTATTTCGATGCATTCCGTATCATTTTCCAACACCGTATTTGAAACCATGCGGTGTTTGAAAATGATGCGGCTTTTTTTTTAATAGTGGTATTTACCAAGTTCAACTTTAATTTAAAATAAATAGCTATTATTACGATATGTTCTTGTAGTCATATTCAAATAAGCAATTAAAAAGATTTTTTAGAACATAATAAAACAAGCGATTAAAAATAAATATTTGATGCTGAGAATAATAAATATTGGACGATGATATTGAGAACATATTTTGTATATCAATAGCATCGATGACTTTGTGGTATGGTAATAAAAGTGGTATTACACAAAGTTAACAATGGATGATAATTTTTAAAAAAAAATTAGGAGAGTGTTTTTTTATATTTTTATATTGAGAAGAGTCTAACCATGTATGGATTGAAATGAGGTCCAGCCGAGCCGCATCCTCCGGTGATATCTCCCTTGTCATGGACGTGGAAGCCGAAGAGGCCGCGCCGAAGAGGCCGCGGGGCAGTCCGACGATGACCCCCTGGATCCGAACCGGTCCTCCTTGCTGTTGCTGGGTGAAGGTAATGTTCCCGTTCACGGTCTGGCCGACCAGCTTCACAATGCCTCTCTTCTCCTGAGAGGGAACATTTCTTTGATAGTTTGGTCTCTGGTAGAAGTCTTGCTGGGGCTGATAGAAACGGGACTGAGGCACGACCGACGGGCCGAATGTCTGCTCGAATTGGTAGAATTGTGTGGGCGGCTGGTAGGCCCGCTGGTATTGGGGGCCCGGCGCGGGAGAGTTATACTGATACGCTTCCGGGGTCGCGGGCCAACGCTGCCATTGTTGGTGCTACGCCGAGAAAATCGGTACATTATCCGCCATATGAGAACTGTTTCAATGACCACCGATTTGCTTACGCATTCTTCTATCAAGCTGGTGCAGAGGATGAAATGTTTTCTACAGGAGCAACCACCGAAAACCTCACTGAATTATCTAAAGAGCCTGTTGACTAGCTAACTAACTATCACGCCGCTGTCCCACAGGGGTAGGCATTGAGAATAGAACGCCACACCACTCTGTCTTTGCAAACTTTATTTGCCTCTTCTACATCCATGCAACTCTCATACATACCCACCGATAATTCCGACCTATATCCTTTATCCCATATCCTGACCTTACCGCTTTCAACTATTTTTTTATACTTGATTATGCCAAGTTTTCTTCAGTCTTCTTTTGCTCGTTCCGACTACATTCGCGTCATATATTTGTGTTCCGTTCTTTAACACCCATTCATTTCACATATCTTAATCATCTCTTTTCTTCATATTATCGATAATGCTTATCTCAGCCTTGCATTTTTACCTTATTTCACGATTTTAACATCTATCATACGGGTACATTTTGCAGCATATCCTCCTGAGAGATCTCATTTCGACTGCATTCAGTCTACATTCATCTGTCTTTTACCACTTTCATACATTAGGTTTGGTTCTACCAGTTTACTTATGTGTACTACCATTTTAGCCTTCGCTGTTTGGGTTTTATTTGCTAAAACTGATTTCAGTGCACCATTCACTCTCCCTAATATCTTCCCCATTTACTAATATTATATTGAATTTTACACCCAGGACTACATTTATCTCTTTGAAAAACCATAACTTAAGATTTCAAAATTCATCAGAAATCACTTTTTTGCACACATTATACACTTTTGTTACCAGCGCCTGCAGGTCTTCTCTGCTTTTGGAAAGAATCATAGCATCGTTGGCAAACAAAAGGTACCAGACAGTAGAATTGTTTATTTCAGCTTAAATGTTAAAACTTTTTAGTTCGCATTTAATTATCGATGTGTAAATTTAAAAGCCATGGTGACATTACACATCCCTATTTAACACCTTGA
The DNA here is from genome assembly GCF_059751285.1 of Brachycentrus maculatus. Classification (NCBI taxonomy): domain Eukaryota; kingdom Metazoa; phylum Arthropoda; class Insecta; order Trichoptera; family Brachycentridae; genus Brachycentrus; species Brachycentrus maculatus. Next base: position 40,877 of record NW_028282418.1, on the reverse strand, counting down.
GAGATACTAAACCAATGTGAAAATGAACCACTTGCCCTAATGTACGCAGTGCTATCTTCGTACAAGGTTGCAATGCCTTGGATAGTTTACTGTTTACTCTGCACTCAGATAATATTTGCTGTGGATATTTTTAGTATTTTACTGTAAAAAATAAAATCATCATTTTTAAACGCATCTATACATCTAACTATCAGATACATCCGTTATAAATTGGTTGTTTTAGAGTTGTTTTTTGAGGTACTCACATAAGTTAATGATCTTAATAGGTTTAGCATTAAAAAATGCACTTGTGCACGATCTACCTGTCCAACATGCTTTATCGTGAGGCATTGGAATATTATTTAGATCACAACAGATTAATTGTAAAAAAAAGTTTAATGATCTTCTCGCCTAGAAGGTACTCTAATTTGACTTTCAAGGCAATTCTCACGCGAAAACGTATCATTATATGGAGGTACTTCTGCCTAATAGAAGGTCACTGATCTTGTTCTCTCTACTTTTAAAATCACATTTTACTTATTCCAAACTACTACTTTATTTTATTATCTCCTTAGTAATTATTAATTACACCGTAATTATATGTGTAGGCTATTTACAGATACATATAACACGATTGTTATTTTTTTTAAATGTATATTTTTTCATCTTTTCTAGTTAAAATATCGCCTGTGATTGCACAGCACCATGACCAAAAAAGTGATCAGTATTTTTTCCTGTTGTTTTATTTACCTTATGTAAATATTACCTATGACATAATTCTTAAGTAATCACACATACGTTAATTGACACACAAATAGTAACAATCACTTCTTTGTACTGCACTCTAAGTTGTTTTAAAACATCAAAGCAATTTGTATTGATGTTTTTAGAGTCATGTTAGCAAATGAAAAATAAAATTAACTTTTCCAAATAATACAATATACTTATTAAACTGTCGTAAGTATAGGTAATACATATTTCCTGGCTAGATTGTTTCTCTATACTATCTGGTTAAAATTGGTAAGGCATCGGCCCTGATTTGATTTTGTTCCTCCGTACATGATACAATCCAATCGGTCAATTCATAGGTTATGTCTTACAAAGTTTTTTTTTTTTTAATTTACAGAGTCGACAATACGGGTGTTTTTTTACAATATTCTATCTAACAAAACCGTTTTTAAGATTTATTAATTTTAATAATCAGTACAGAGTAAAAACATGCAGTGAATATCCGTTTTGAGTTATTATTTGGCCCCTTTTCCCTAGAAGCCTTATGGCCAATGACTCATAAAATGACTTTAATTGAAATGAAATTTATAAGTTAACGTTATAAAAAGGCTTCTTATTTCGTAAACAATTTCAGAAACAATTCCGTTAGAAATTTTATAAATGTGAAAAACTGATTTTTTTTCTATTTTATAATGTTTTTGTTTAAAATTACTAATTTCAATGATGATTTATAAGATTATATTATTCAAATAACATTATTTTCAAATCATTTACACTGGATTCACTGCATTCACATTCCATTCACTGCAAAAATCAAGTATTGCGCGTACATTTCTTAAACACTAATTACTCTTTTGTTTTAATACAATAACTAATTGGTGGTTGCTCTGTAAAAAAAGTGAACAGCAATTATAATTTATTCCATGCAAACCTCGGAACATTGTTGCATTAGTTACATGACAATAAAATTCTAGGGCATTAAAGCGACATATAACGCAGGCAAGATTTGCAATATTCGTGAAGAACATTCTCGAGGCATTCTGACGCATTCCAAAAATGTTAGCATTGGCAGGCGGGTCTAACAATTTTTGATTTACAAACCAAAAAAAGTGTATCGTATAAATATTAAAAATAATTTTGTTTTTAGAGAAAGCTATGACAAAATATTATCACAATATGAAATAATTGTATCACATAAAAACGTATTTTTTATGTGAAATGATTATAGTATACTGTGGGTATCTTCATTTTAAGAACACATGTTCAGTGTTTGATATTTTTAATTTTTTGGTTTGTGAAATCAAAAATAGTTTAGCGAATCATCGTTTGAAGAAATAATTAAGGGTTGGTGGGTGCAAAGTGGCGGCGGAAGGTGCGAGGTAATAATAATAAAAAAATCCCTGCGTTTTTTGGGAAAACTACTTTGGTTTCCTTTTTACGTGTAAAAATTTATATTCAAAGAACTCTTTTTGGGGAAAAAAATACAAATATTGTGTGCGTAAACAGTGTAAAAAATAATCAAAAGGACTGAAGATTATCTATCGTTTCTATACAGCCTTTAAATCATACAAAGAAATGTAATGTAATTTTTCTGAATTGCAACGCTGCTTTGAGAATTGATTTTGTATCGATTAAAATTAACCTTCATTTAATCGAATTTCATTTTCTCCGATAAAATATTTAGAAGTATTTTTGAATAGATACAGCATAATAATTCAGAAAAATTTTAATTCACAAAATTAAAGTTTTTTCATTCATAATGGAACGCATGCAAAATCAATTATTATTTGGTACAATTCAATGGAATTCAAATAAAATCTTTTTATACTTGGGCAACTGAAAAATGGAAATCATGAAATATTTCATTCTGTGTTATGTTCTATTCTAGTTTAGTAAAAAAGCATCTACCCTAGATGGTATATTAAGTATTTTAGTAGTATTTTTTATACTGGTTAGTTTTTTATAGTACTTACGTATTGCGCATTGGCAAGTATACAACCGCCAAGGACGAATAATAGGAATCGTAACATTTTCTGAAACAAAGTAAGATAAACATTAAAATTTTGCTTAATAATTTCTTGCATGTTTATTTTTAGCGACTTTTCGCATTAAAAATAATCAGTCTCTAAATTGCATTTTATATCGGTAAGCATGCCAATTGGAAATAGATATTAAGTCAAATAATATCAAAATGATGTATTTGACGTAACCTTACATAACCCAACCTAAAATGCGTAGTTTTAGTTTTATTGTAAATGATCTGAAAGGTAAGGTTATCACTACAAGTCATCTTATAAATACAGTTTTAAATATTTCACTGCTAAATACTTCACCACGAATCAAACACAATGTTTCAAGTAGTCTGATAAATATTAAAAATTCGATAAAAATCAGAAAACATTTCATGAAATGAATTGGAAAATTTAAGACCATATGAACTCAAATATTTTTAAATTTGTAAATACTTCTTTTCATTTCTAAAATATTTGGCACTTAAATAATCATTGGGTACATAAAACGGGTTTAATTTCATTTCACGTAAATTCAAGAAACTAATGCTAAAATTTACTTTTTTTGTTTGTGTTTTTATTTGGACTTCTTTCATATGCTAAAGGGTTTTAAAACGATATTTTTAGGGGTAGTCAAAATGACCATTTCATCAAATATGTATGTAAGGAAGTAATAAGGGAAGCTTCATACTTCATTGAACAATAATTTACCCCACTTTGACACGTGTTCTAGATTTGGCTATAAACTACGACACTTGATCGATTGTCCAACCTATTTCGAAAAAATATAGGTTAACAGGGTATACATGTAAAAGTCATATACACAATTTATACCTACAAATTATTATGTATTAAGCTCCATGAGCTTAATTGCTCTTTTTATTATGCATACAGGCCAAGGCAATGACAATGATATCGAAGAGACAGTCATTAGATTATTTTATTTGTTCAATATGCAATATATTTTTTAATTATCAAGAAGTACCAACTATCGATTTCTAATTATTACATTTGGTATGTTTTTTTAAATTTAAAGAATAAAATAAATAATACATATATAAAATCATTGGTGTACTAGCCATAATTATGTATTACAAATATTTAGGTTATTTTCACGATTTTTTTGATCGAAGTACAAAATAAAACATGGAAACATTAACATGAATTAAAACACTTACCTAGGTACTTTATTCAGATTAATTTAATAAAAATAAATAGGATCAAATATTCGATATAAAATGGACACGATAGATGGTATAATGATTGAATTTCTTTTCTTATTTTTTTTAACTACACGTTTTGTCTTTCTTCTTTGATTTCACAAAACACGAATAATATAATTTTGCATCTTCCAGTATCATTTAGAAAAAAAATAATTGAAAATATGCATTCATTAAAAAAGCAATACCTACTAAATATCTTATTATATACTTTTTTATTTCAAACTCTCATCCGCATCCGGTGATGCATAGGGCACTGCATCATATAAACGCAGTGTTATCTTGATCGTTAACGTATGAAGGAAAAGTAAGCAGCCCTCCGCTTTAGGTACCAGTCCAGGGTAATATTGAATAAATATCAGAGTGAAAAAAATATCTTTCATTTAACTGACTCCTCCCTGGGAATCAAACCCGGGACCTCCAGTATGGTAGCCGAGCGTGCTAACCATTACACTATGGAGGCGGACAAATACTTATGTTCGGTAATTAAAATATAATGGGTGTGTTTTTTTTAAAATATTTAAGTCGTCATTAAAAAACGAACCTCGACAGTTGACAAATCAGAACGAGCTACTGCGCCTCCGATTAATCAATAAAGAACGAGTTATCTATGTATGTACCAAAATACGTGCTTTACGTTTTGCTTTTATTAGGTCAATTTAAATAACAAGTTCAGAGATAACATAATAAAGTTTGTGATTGCGTAACCAACTTTGACATAAGATGTATTTATAAAACATTATTCTTAAAGCACAAAATTCAATGACGTTTTATTTTACATACCTTGCCTTTAAATTTCATCTAGTTCATCTTTTACTCCCGGTTTACAATAAAAATTAATTTAGGCCCCTCGGCATAGCATTGCAACCACAGTCCATATATTTTTCATGTTCTCCTAATCTTTAGTAAAATTGAAACTAAATTGGTTATGTGAATTTTAATTTTGAAATCCAATCAAAAATTATTTATCCTGAAGATATGCTTAACCGCACATGAGTTCTATCACAGCCGTATGTTTCCACAAGCATTCGAGCACAATATAAAATTCAAACGGAACAGATACTTTTGTCTTAAAATAAGATGTCTAAATAATGGTAGGTACCATCTACAGCAGTTATTATATATTTTAAAAAAAACTCTTACTACACCCTACTACGAGAGTGGTATCGTCCATATGCTGATTTACTTTCTAATTTATTTATTTTTTGTATACCACTGGTAGGTAGTCAATTTTACGACAGTTTGATGTGCTAATCCTTATGATTCAGTTGAGACATTTTTAATGCTGTAACGTTAGCTTTTTAATGATTTTAGTAACAGTATCCATAATTCGTCTAAAATCAATCAATTTCATGAACACATTATTTGTTGAGGTTGGATTCAATATTTTTTCGTTTATCAGGCCAATTATTAATTCGTTTTTTACTCACTTCTCGAACTTGTAAGAATAAAGTATTTATTGCGTTGCGAATCATCTGGAAGCAATTTTTGATGATTTTGTTAATTTGATAAAGAATCTAAATCAGTGGCCTTTGTAGCTGTGCAATGTGGACAAATGTGGACTTTGACAGAACTGCTGTATTTATTTTTAATAACGATTATATTTATTTAAACCTCTAAGGGTGCTTGTGAACTACAGGAATTTTACCGTCGGACAGTCCGGTTAGCATGATAAAACGGATGATTGGCTTGGACAGGCTAGTACTTTTAGCCGTCTTTCTTCGGATCGGTGCGCGTAAATTCGATCACGCTAAACTGTCGTGGTCGCTTTTATTTAAAAAAAAAACCGGACTCTCGGACGGTAAAATTGCGTGTAGTGCACAAAAGCTCTAAGGTGGTTTGTACTTCAGGACATGTTGTATTAGTGATAAGTGCTGTAAATGACTCCCACATTTCCTTCTCAAAAATATTTTTGTTTCTGTTGAGATATCTTCTAGAAATTTCTCTCAATATTTTTGCAAGATAAACTTATATAAAGTTTTTATAAACAACTTTGTACATACATATGATATGACAGTATTGACACATTCATGTAATCATTACATATACATAACCAGAATGAAGGAATACGACTACACCATTACATAATATTCGCAAACGTGATACTTTTTATCAATACGAAACGTTCAGTAGTTAATCGTGTTTTGCAAAACTCTTTGAAAATTGGGACAGAGAAGCACCATGCTTACTTTTAACCTTTTGATAAGTTATGTTGCTAAAATTAAATGATAACTATTTTAAAATAAACTTTAGAGAGTGAACTAACATTAAAAATGTTTTTAATGAATGAGATAAACACACAGCCTAAGTGTAATTGTTGAAATGTGAGTCATTTTAAATAATTACCGAATGGTCTTCTTTGAACATATTTACAAATATAATACTGGTGAAAGTAATAATATTTTTACTCTTACTTTCGTTCTATCACCATTTTTTTACTTAATTATGATTAAAATACTACAAATATATAAAAGTATTATTAACAGGAAAATCCTTTTAATATTTCCAGAACATTATATCTTAATAGCAACAAAAAAAAAGATTTTTGGAAACATACCATAAATAAAAGCGTACATTAATTGTTATGTTTGATATTATTTAAATATATTAAACTGTCGACCTAAAAGTTGCGTTAATTATTCAAAATTAATCAGTAGTACATAAAAACCTGAAAATATTTATTTTATTGCGTTTAAAATTAAAAGTTAAATATGTTCATATTCGCAAATCGTATAATTACAATAAATTTTATGGAAATTAGAATAATAGTATAAAAGTAATAAAAAATTCAATATTTGTAAAAAAAAAAAACTACCATTTAGCTGCAAAATAATAAAAAAGGTACCTTCTTTGATTTTTTCAAAAGACGCCCTTTAAAATGAATAAAAATATAACAAAAAATAAAATAATTAGTGACTAATATTATTTAAAGCTACAATCCTGTACACAGATATTTTACCTCTATGTATTAAAAGTTATTTATACTATTATTAAATAAATTATTTAAAAATAAAATAAAAATAAAATAGAGGTAGAATATCTGTGAACAGAGTTGGAGTAGCTATTTGGGAATTTCCTAATGAAGCGTATGTAAAAACCAGTTTGCGTTCGAGAATACTCTACTTATTTAATTGGTTTTATGTAATTAATTGATGTTTACTTTTCAAATATTAATGATAACATAAAATTACCGTTACAATGTTCATTATCAATTATTGTTATAATAACGATTTACTACGAGTACCTAAATAAACTTTTTAATTATACAACTCATCAATTTATCGTAATATGAACCTTATTTCTCTTTGCGTTATTATATTTTTTCAGAAATAAAATTTTAGATAAAAATTAAATCAGAGATAAAAAAAACCTTGAAATAAGTGTTTTTAAGAAGTATTAAATGATTTTTTTTAAATTAAAAAAGTTATATTGAATGTTGGACTACATATTATTGTATATTAAAAGAACTTACTAGCCAACGCTCACATGTACATATTTACATTCATGAATACAAAGTAAAATATATCAAGAAAAAAATACTTTGACACGCGTATCTTGTGTTTTTTTTACACAACTTGATAATTTCTTCTCAAGGCAAAACAGTTGTCATAAAAATAAATAATATTATTTGAAAAATAAATTTAGTTGAAACGTAAACGCGGTTCGACTATTTTAAAAATAATTTATATTTACAATTTAATAAATGAATATGTAACTGTCTACTACATTCGACATTGTGTTTGATAAAATATTATTAAACAAGTTAATTTCAAAAAGTATTTTGTTTAAATAAAGCGTTTCCTTACCCTTGTTTCACAGAATCTCAAAACTGACTGACGCGTCCAAGATGAATCCCGACAATATAAACAGTCGACCTCATGTAGTGCCGGCCGCTCGAACAAGTCAAGTCGCTCTTAGTCCAAGAAATGATAATCTACCGAGCTCATTCCTCAAAAGCTTCCAGTAGCGAAATCAGATCAGGTGTACAGCCATAGAAATAATTGTCATTTTCTAGTTGATGGATAACCGCTGTAACAGTTGGCTTGTCGGAGTATAGTTCAGCACAGGCGATACGCAAACCTGATTCTAGGCATCGGTAATCGTACCGGGTACTTGCATAACGTTCATGCGGTTTTCACACTCTTCGAATTAATGGTGTCTTCGAAGCAATACTAAGAATTACTACGCCTTGACTTTTTTTCAACGGTAGACCTATTTTACCTACAAAGGATTTAATCGCTCGTTTCCTGTAAATTTCGTCAACCATAACCATTTTTCTTGTTTACAACAATTGTCTCGAAAAACATTCAAAATTTAAAATTGTGGTTCCGAGGTATATTACTCATATCATACATACTGTAATACGTCGTAGATTAATTGTAATGTATGATTATATTTAAATATATTGAACTGTCGAACTAAAAGTAGGGTTTATTATTTAAGCCTAAATCAATCAAAAGGACGCATGAAACATTAAAATATTACTTTGTAAATAAATATCTAGGAACACATATTTTCAAATCAAATAAAAAATATGATAATTCAAATCAACAATACTTATGTATGAAAAATATTTTCAAACATGTATGAACAAATATTTTAAAACAAATATTCTATCAACATTAAAGGTAATAATGTTATAATTGAAAATCGTTTGTTTACATATGTTCAATTTTTTTAATTTGCAATTTAAATAAAAGAAAAAATCAAACAGACAAAACAAAAATCAAATTTATGAGCAGCTAATTTGTGAAAATATAATGATCCAAAAACAGCAATGTACTACGTATTATCCTCACGTAAAGGTTCTGTGGTGGATTTTAAAACAAAACAGGTAACTTTCTACTGTATGCACACAAAATTCTAATTTATTTTATTCTTTGTGCATGTGATGCAAAAAAGAGCGTGTCATATCCTTCAATATTTTTGAAATCAATAAGAGGCAAGCAATAAATAAAATACTTATTTCACAACATTTTCAGATGTCGCTCACTCCTTTCAAGAACGTCATAAATCAAAAAACTTGATTTTTCAAGAGAACGTTTTTAAACTTTAAAAATATAATACAATGTATTAAAAATAAATATCAAGCCACTTATTGAACTTTTCACTGTGCAACAGATCTTTTTATGTAAAACCTGAAGGTTTTTTCTCCATTTGAAAAATATTTAGTACATTTAAAAAAATAATTAAACAATACCTTTTCTTCAAAATGCAAAAACAACACTTTATGCCCTAACGCGGGTAAATATTGAGTTAAAAATATGCCGCTTTTGCTGGGAAATAGTACATTTTTTGGGCATTCCGAAAATATGCACACTGAAAATTGACGATTTTTGATTTATGATGTTCTTGAAAGGAGTGAACGATGTGTCCAAATCCTTGTTTACAAATCTGGGTTTCTTCACATAGGAGTTATTTTTACATTTTGACATTTAAACATAGATGAAGGAAAACATGGATGTCTGGGTATTTACAGGGCTTATGACACAAATAAAGCGTCATCAGATTTATGATATACGAGTATGTAGAATTTCCAAAATTAGTGTAGTTAGGGAGTAGTGTGGTTGTCAATCATGGGTAGAATGGTGAATGTTACATGTGTGTATGTAACCTACATTTACCTGTTGAAAAATAAACATCCCGCTGTTAACAGGATAAAATTATTTAACTATTTAGTATTGAAAAAAAAACATTAGTATTTTCAATATTATCCATTAGGAAGAATTATGTTACAGAAAGTAACTACAGAAAACAATAATTTTAATTTTAATGACTTTGACACAGATAATGTTTGAGCTATATTTTTAAAAGGTTATGTCAGTTTTACGGTGAACATAAAATATCAACAACGTCGTATGTAAATTTTCCTTAAATAATAAATATATTTTACGTAAGTGAATGATAAACAATACACTATTGGACATTTGACTGTATTTTTATCTGAACTAATTGTTGTTTCTTGATAACTACACGTAATGACCTGTTACATAAGTAATAAGTCGCGCTTGTGTTACATATTTATTCGTGTGTATAAATAATACTTACTTATATAGAAAAAACAAACAATTACCGAATATTGTATTACTAATGAACAGAGAAATCACAAAGTTAGTTTTGTAATATTGATTATACTAAAGATAGCATTTGAATCTCAGCGTTAGCAACTATGCTCCATACAACAGTACAATAAAAAATATTAATATATTTTTGCTACAAAATGCAAAGGTAGCGTTAAGAACAATAAAATAATTATGTAACTATTGTTTATTTAAACTTGGTAAATACCAGTATTTTTTAAAATCTATTGTGATACGTGCTTCGACACATTCCGCATCATCAAAAGTATAAATTTTAGAGTTTTGTCCTTGGGACATTGAAAGATGAAGAGGGGGTTGGAGCTGTTTCTTATTTATATTGATTATTTTAAGAAAAAGTGGTATTTACCAAGTAAACTTCAAGTAAAAATGGAAAGATATAACCACTAAGTGACTGCCGAACCAGTTAATGAAAAAATAAATATCTTTGATTGTTTTAAATAATCAAAGCCTCAATTGGGATGCCATTCAAAAAAATATATATAATTCAACATTCTGTATAAAAAAGATAACTAAAGTTCGAATCTATGCATTGTGTTAAATTTTTTTTAAAGAATACAGTATAAAATTGTGTTTAAATATAATTCTAATATTAATCCATATTGATAGCAAAGAAATCTACTCCGTAACCATAGTAAATGAATCGACCAATTATAATAAATTGTATTAACTAAACTAGAACATCTTGAGTTAGTAAAAGAGTTTGCCTCTCAAAACAACATGAATACTCGCAAACCGGTTTTAACTATTTATTATAAAAACCGCGGGACGTTTTTCTTGACCTTCAGAATATTGCAATAACAGTCCATGGCCTTATAGCTAGAATTAACCCTACACTGCATTACTTTATGTAAGCGAAGATTCAAGACAAAGTAGTGTTCCAAAATTTGCGATTATTTAAACGACTATAAAGGGAGATAAAACATATTTAGATAAAAAAAAATATTATTCGTGGAATTTTAGGAAATTATAAAAGTAGAGAAGACCTGCAGGAGCTAGTGTCTAAGGTGCATGTTTGATTATCGATAAAATTAAGCAAGGTGTGTTGAGATGGTTTGGGCATGTGAATCGAATCAGTGAATAAAGAATTGTAAAATAAATTGTAGTTTTCGTGAGGCGAATGTGGTTGTTAATAGAAGCATAGGAAGACCGACGAAAACTTGGCATGATTTATTAATTTCAGATACTAGGGTGTGGTCAGGTCAGGATTTGGAATAATTGGCGAGTATGTATGAGGAGATGCATGAATGTGCAAGAGGCGAAGATTGTTTACAAAGACAGATTGGTGTGGCGTTCTCCCTGCTTATCCCTCCGGGGAAGCGGCGTGGTGGTTATTTAATTAGTAAGATTTACGGCCCGCAATAAATACACTTAAAATAAGAGTCAAATTAAAAATAAGTTTTCACTACTTTAATAAAATGAAGATAATTGCCAAATCTATCATATATAAGATCAGCAAAATAATATGTGTAAGTATAAGTATAGTAATAAAATATATTCGATATGTAAGTTACCGATTTAACTACGTAGTGTAGATAACTTTAATTTAATATTTTATTTTTAATGACTTAATCATTTTGAAACATGTCGTGGAACTGGAACTGTCAGGAAATCGAATCGAAAAAAAATTACTGAATAGAATCAAAGGGAATGAATGAACACAACGAAGAAAACGTTAACTTCATTTTGAAATCCCATCTCTGGTACTCGATATGGTTACATATCGCTCACTCCTTTCAAGAACGTCATAAATCAAAAAACGTGATATTTCAGGAGAACGTTTTTAGAGTTTAAAAATATAACACAATGCATTAAAAATAAATATCAAGCCACTTATGTAACTTTTTACTGTGCTACAAATCTTTTTAGGTACAATCTGAAGGTTTTTTTCTCCATTTGAAAAATATTAAGTATATTTAAAAAAATAATTAAACAATACCTTTTATTCAAACTTTCTCCCCTGTAGTGGGTAAATATTAAGTTAAAAATATGCCTCTTTTGCTGGGATATAGTACATTTTCTGGGCATTCCGAAAACATGCACAACTGAAAAATGACGATTTTTGATTTATGACGTTCTTGAAATGAGTGAGCGATATGAACTACGAAGTGTAGATTAGCTTAGGCACCTTTATTTTTGAACTTTTATCGGTGATGCTTTTGGGATTTTTAAACCGGATTAATCGAAGTCAATGTTGCCGAAAAATTAAATATTTCTTTTTTACTAAAAAACTTTTTTACTTTCAAAGTAGTTTCAACGTCACCTTCCGTATAGAATTCCTAACCAAGTATGTTGATAAATGCAGTGAAGGGTTAAATCTTTTGAAACAAAACAACTTATCGGGAAGTCTATGAATCTAAATCAGAGCAACATTATGTGGCTTTTAACCTTTAAATAATTGAGGTGTGCCGACGACGAGTAACACATTTAAGGTAGGTTCGGTTAAACTTGAATATTCTCGTTGGTGATCACATTTACAACTTACATATGTGCAATTTTTTTTATTGTCACGTGACGTGTAGAAGGTATGCGTTACAACCACAATAAGTACCAACCCAAAAATATACACCATAAAAAACATTTATGTTTTATTCAAGATTTAGAATGACATATAAAAAATATTGCATTTATGTAAGTAAATATCATACATATACATAATACATATCTCTCACTCCTTTCAAGAACGTCATAAATCAAAAATCGTCAATTTTGAGTTGCGCATGTTTTCGGAATGTGCAGAAAATGTACTTTATCCCAGCAAAAGAGGCATATTTTTAACTTAATATTTACCCGCTACAGGACAGAAAATGTTGTTTTTGCATTTTGAAGAAAACGAATTGTTTAATTATTTTTTTAAATAGAGTAAATATTTTTCAAATGGAGAAAAAACCTTCAGGTTTTACCTAAAAAGATCTGTTGCACAGTAAAAAGTTCAATAAGTGGCTTGATATTTATTTTTAATACATTGTGTTATATTTTTAAACGTTAGAAACTTTTTTCTGAAAAATCAAGTTTTTTGATTTATGACGTTCTTGAAAGGAGTGAGCGATATATCAAATACGAAATATTCTAGTGTCAACATTTACGCAATCAGCTGAATACTAAGAAATATAAATATAATACTATCCTCCCTTGTAGTCACTAAAGCGCAGTAAGAGCAACTAAAAGGTGTTTAGGAGAGCCATTCAAATACAGTAAACTCCCCTATAATGTTGATATAGGTACCGCGTTATCAAATGGAGCATTGTAGGGGGTTAATATTTTCAATCTGTATTTTAATTTTAAATGTTTCTTTTCAGTCTTTTCCGCTGGTTATAATCTAAAAAAAAAATTAAATATTAACCCCTTATTACATTCCTTCTGACAATGCGGTACCTATCTCAACGTTATAGGGGGTTTACTGTATCTCTGTGAGGATAATAAAATTGTTTATACTAAATTTTCATAATGTCATAATGCAAAATATGGAAATTTCTATACGAGTATACTCGTAGTTGTTGTTTTATTTTATAAAATCATATCAATGTTATCGTTAGATACTTCTTCAGGGGTCTAATTCTTTCTTCTAATACTTTAGGAGTCTGTCCCCGAATACCTATATCAAGCTTTTACTGCGGTTTAGTGGATGTACCTACAGTAGTGTTTATTATTTTAAAAAGTTAAAATAAATTATAAACCTTTGTTTGCATATAAATTTCTCACACATAACCAGTTTATTTATGTTGACTTTGAATATCACACCACTTTTATTCGCGGGGAATTTTTATTTTACATTATGTATTTTCAAAGAAGATTGTAAAAAAAACACACAAATGCTTTGCATATTTATATATATATATATATATATATATATATATATATATATATATATATATATACATATATATATATATATATATATATATATATATATATATATATATATATTTATATATATATATATTTATATATATATATATATATATATGTATATATATATATATATATATATATATATATATATATATATATATATATATATATATATATATATATATATATATATATATATATATATATATATATATATATATATGTGTGTGTGTGTGAATGTGCAGCAGAACGTTGTATAATAAATGTTCAAATGGTTATATAAGTAAAGAAGGCAAGGCTGAGATAAGGACTATCGAAAAAATTAAGAAAGGTGTGTTGAGATGGTTTGAGCATGTGAATGGAATGAGTGAAGAAAGTATAGTAAAATAAATATATGAGGTGAATGTAGGTGATAATACAAGCACGGGAAGACCCAGGAAAACTTGGCATGATCAAGTATTTCAAATACAGGTCAAATGTCAGGCCAGAAGTCGGAATTATCGGCGTGTATGTATGAGCAGAATTATCACAAGATACCAACCAAAGGACCGAGATAAAATTAACAGTAGTTAAAAAATAACACACTCTGTGAATATCATTACATTCACGTATTGAAAACCAAATATTAAAAAATATATACGATCTGTTTATTGTAAAATATTTCATTTTGTGGTAAAATCTATCCATTTATACTAACTATTGTGACACGTGTTTCGATGCATTCCGTATCATGTTTAAACACCGTATTTACCATATTACCGTATTTACCATATTTATAGTGTTTGAAAATGGTGAGGTATGATTTGAAACACGTGTCACAATAGATTTTAGGAAAAAGTGGTATTTTCTAAGTAAAACTTAAATTGAAAATGAAAAATAATTCATTTATTACTGGTACACATCAGTAAGGAGTATCGCATTCGATTATCAGAATCAAACATTATTTATTGGTTGTTCCTATGCATTATCCAAAATCAACAATGAACCTTTACAAATATATTCTGTATATAGTCTATTTTAAAATCATTAATCAAAAATCGATCAATTCGTATAGTTGCGAATTCTCCGTTTTTACGCAACCGAGTCCAAGTCGTGAGAATAATATTGTTGACCTAATTACGAAGATAAAATCTTTTTCTTTAGAAGACAAAACAGTGCGGCCTCCAAATGGATGGCTTCTTTGTTATGGCTTAAAAATAATAGTAAATAACAATTTTGGCTAATTATTCCTACAGCTGAATTGAATGATATTTCCAACAGTTAATAAAACTCGTAAATAAGGAACTGTTTATTTTCTTATATTATAAATATAAGTACGTCGAATTGAAGGAGTTAGGAGTCACGGTTTTCGTTTGACTTGCATAATAAAACAAAATAATGATTATATTCAGTATACTTTCTAAGTGATTACCATATAAGTGATTTAATCATTCTAATATTTATTAAATATCACCCTGGACTGGTACCTGAAGTGAAGGGCTGATCACCTTTCCTTCAAGTGTTAACGATCAAGAAAATGTCTCATGCACCACCGGGTGCGGATAAGGGTTTGAATTTATACCTGCTAATGAAGAATACTCGTAAATTTGTTATTTAAGTTCTCTGGGTATCAGACAAGAAATACATAATGTATTTTCATATCCTTTCCCAATTATTGCTTCCATATTTCTTTAATTTTTATTTTTTAACATCAATTGAGACTAAGTACTGACTCATCTTTCGACAGAAAACATCATGTCGTTATTACATTTACACTTTTAATTACATATATATTGTAATTGTAATACATTTTTTTTTATCTAAAAAGCAAATTTATTGCATTGAGTGTAGAACATCAAATCGAAAGAAAATTGCAAACTATTTTTCTTTTGTGTTTTTTTTTAAGCTTTTATTCAAGCAAGACCGTTATAATTACCACTAACGTTCCAGTCACGTTTTCGTTGTTCTTATGAGTCTGATCTTCATAGCTAAATAATGAGATGGGCAATATTTACTCTGACTGCAGCTCCTTTTTGCATTATGGACGTTAGACTGATCATATTATGCATTTACATTCGACCACGAATCTGACATTAAAAATAAAAGATACGTTAGTCCAGTTATGATTCACGTGATATTTAGGTGCGTTTTGAAATACCTGATTGGTGTTATAATTTATAAACAAGTTTTAAATTAGATAAGAATAAGAACATGCATGTAGAATGCACAATTACTGTACATTCTATGGCTTTCTTATAGCACACGTTGATAAGAATATATTGAGTTTTGTTAGAAGACAAAGATAATCAAAATTAAGAAATTTTGCATGAAATCTCTTATTTCGAAACATTTTTTTAAGACAAAATTCAAAATGACAGCACACCTAAGAGGGGTTGAGACTACGAAAATTTATCATTGACTAATTGTTTGCAGTAATCAATTAATCTTTGCAAAATTAGCGATTTTAAATTAGATTTTATTTTTTATAAGAGATCAAGGGATCTTGCATCCCTTATGTCACTGCGATCATATTAAGTCTATTGTGACCTCCCTACGTGCTTTAGATCACTCTCAAATCCTACGTGAAACATGTAACTCACATTAGACAGCGACTGGAATAAAGTAAGTGGCCGAATATTAATCCTAGAGCAAAAAGGGCGTCAATTTATTGAATAATCAATTCTAGTTCTATTAATATAGATTAACTAATTTAGTCATTTTAACAAATAATAACAAAAAATGGAATAAACCGCGTTGAATATTCCGTGCATTCCAGAAAAAAAATCGTTTTTTTTTACTGTTAATTTTATAGAAATTCCTGACTATTTTAAAATTTGAAAAATCCGTTTTTATCGTAGAAAAATAATTACTTTTGTTGTTTTGTTCAGCATTCAACACGACAAACGCAATTCATTTTTTAAAAAAGTTTTGATATTAATATTGCATTACACTTGATTTATCACAACAAAACAGAATTATTTTAAAATAGATTATATCATTTTTTCATAATTTGGGCAATTTGAAATTAAGTTTTAAGGTAATCCGAAATTTTATGAAATCAACACTTAAGGTTTTTATAAAAACATTTTATTGGAACACGTGTCAACGGTGTTTATTTTATTTTTATCCTTCTTTTAAAATAAAATTGATATCTTATTAATTACTTATATTATTTTAATGTAACGACAAGCATTTGTATTTTTTTCCGACTTGTCACAGTAAAGAACTGTGATTTTTCGAAAGAATCAAACAGTTTTTTAACACCTTGTTTAATTATTTAAAAAAAAAAAATTGTAGTATAACATTTTATGTAATACTTCGTGGTCAAAAACTAAGCTGTATTTATAAGATATCCAATATATAATATAAATAAATCATAATATGATGCGAAAATTGAATGCTTCAAATATATTGATTATGAATGACATTTAGGGTCATAAATTATATTTTATACAAAACTATACTAACTTTACTTTCGATTTATTCATTTCTTTAAATAAGTTTTCATGACTTCGTTAAGTTTTGCTGAACACTTAATGCATAAATATTTACATATATATGATGCAAATACCATTAAGAATCAAAATCGCATACCCTAAATAAAACATGAAAAAAGTATAACATCATTTTAATTTTTTACAACTCCGATCCATCGATTTCTAATACTTTTAAAGCTAATAATAAATCTTAGAAAAAAGCTATGTTAATGAATGCGCTCCAAACAAAAGATAATCCTAACTACACCTTTAAAAGTAAATGTATCGTCCTTGAAAAAATACAAATTTAATAGACATATATCCGTATTCACAAATCACATTAATATTTGACGAAAACACCATACGAAAAATGTATAAAGCCTTCCACATCCACTGTATTCTACCCTTATTCAGTTATTCCAAACATCTTAGCTTTAGCGTGATACGTATTATTTATGTTTTCCATTACGTTAAAAAATAATCGTTCATCGCTTTTATGAAATAGTTTCAATTCAGAATAATTCTTAATAAGAGAGTTTAAATTCAATTTTGTAATCTGTACTTATAGAAGCATAATTATAATTATTATTCTTCGTGTCTGATTAAACTTCTTCACGCGTGATCAGTTGGTATATTAACCATATACGAGTATTATACATATACATAGACTATCAACCTTACATCAACCTTACACGGATTAATCTAGATCAGTATAATAACTTAACACACATAAATTAATATAATGTATGGCATTGTTGCACAACCAAAACTACATATTTGCACATAATAAAGCTTCAAGTCAGGACATTTTATTTCTGTTTTATGTGCTAGACTCCATAAAAACAAAAAACGCGTAATGCGAAAACAGAAAATGATATCATCTTAAAACATTGCATGCTTTTATTATGTAGGTAGTCTTCTAAAGAAATTAAAATAAAACTTATAAAATTATATAGGTATGCGCAATAAACATGTGTTAATAATATCTACACTGCAATTTATTGTAAAAATAGGTATAAAAATATATTTATCAGTAAGTATATTATGTTCAAAACATCAATATTTGACTAACGATCAACTTGAATTAAAAAAAACTTTTAATATAAATCAAAACATCTAAACTTTTTTTTTTAACACTGCTTATAAAGTTCATTTTTTTGTTAACCGTGCCGATCTGACAAATTCAAGAAAAAAATATCAAAAAAATTGCATCGGCCGGGAATCGAACCCGGGCCGCCCGCGTGGCAGGCGAGCATTCTACCACTGAACCACCGATGCTTGCAGAGAACAGCTGAAAATCGCAATCAGTTAGGTTATTTTTGCGTGTATTTTAATACTTAACTAAAAGAGAATGTCGGACTAATACGTAAATATTCGTAGCTAAGATGCTGCCCGGTTAGTAAAATATTACAATTTAAAGCGTTACAATTTTCACAACCAAGTAGAATATCAGAATATCATCAAACATGAATTTCATCTATCAGTATTTAAAATTAAAGTCACCATTTAACTTTGACAGGAATACGACGCACTTTCAATAACGTCGCCATAACACGTGAAAGATGATCTTCGATACCTAAAAAATTTCAATTTTCACATAGAAGTATCATTCTGTTTTCCAAATTTTTTAATTTTTAATTTTTAATGGCATGTGTAAAAAAGTTACAAGCAAACCTATAACTTATAAAAAGGTAGGGGAAATTATATATGATCACCCTGGCTAAACTATAGAACTCGTGAGTATGTCGCTTAAGTATGTATGGTTAAATATTTTAAACATGTCCGTTTTTAGACGATTCACGAACAACTTTAACAACATTGTTCGTGAATCGCCACTGCTTGTAACACTGCTTGTTGTGGGTCAAAAGAAGGCGCTCTGAAGTCGAAAATTAACAAATTACAACCCACAAACAAAGCAACTATTTTTTTCACTATTAGTGATTTTTTCACTCTTATATTTATTCAATATTACCTTGGACTGGTACCGGAAGCGGAGGGCTGATCACTTTTCCTTCATGTGCTAACGATCAATATAACACTGCGTTTATATGATGCAGTGCCCTATGCACCATTGGGGTGCGGATAATGGTTTGAATGAATTTCACTTTAATATTTATACAATATTAACCTGGACTGCTACTTGAAGCGGAAGGATAATCACCTTTTCTTCGTGTATTTAACGATCAAGATAACACTGCTTATATACGATGCAGTGTTCTATGCACAATTGTGATGATAGGGGTTAGAAGAAGAAAACGATTTGTAGAAAACAACGTGATTTATGTGTTTATATTAATTATACCCATTCAACTCATTAATAAATTTTATAAATATTAAAATGCCTTAAAGGTGTCTTAATCAAACACAATAGCAGTTAATAGTCGGCTATAGATGTCAGTATACGTAAAAAATACTAAAGGCCCAGTATTCGTTACGTCGAAACTTAATTTTCTCTAAATCTAGGTAACGTTTTACGTAGGTAATTGATTTTTTCTCAAAACACCGTTTTTGGACTGAAAAATTTTTTTTTGCGGAAAAATAATATGGTTTTGAAAATAAAAGAGCCATTGAAAGGTAAAGGAGTTCAAAAAACTAGTAAAAGTATTTTTCTATATATATTCTAAAAAATAAAATATATTTAATATGCATTCTTTAAAAAAAATAGGGTGTGAATAGTCATGTAACCTCTCCGGTGGTCTCCGGTGGAATTAATTATGTGTTTGCGAATATACCCTTAAGTTTAAAAAGTTATCGACAATTTTTACAATTTACATGCATTTCTACGACATCACATGACATTTGTGCGATAGTTATATTATTTATGCATTTGTTTTTTTATTAAGGATAATGCATGGTTAATCCATTATTATGTTATTTAAAAAAACATGAGAAATAAAGTAAACATAAATCAATTAACACTTTTAGCGTTCGATTGTATCATTTTCTTTTTAAAATGTCTATAACCTTTTACTTGAGTAAAGACTTACATGAAATAACATAAATTTTAACACTTATCATAAACATAAATAAATTTTAATATGGTGAATTCAACAAATTTATCAGTAAATGTGTCGACTTTCAGGCATGGTTTTCAGTTTTCAGTGACTAAGATACGTTACTGAAATTATTGGCATCTAGCGTCATTTTCCCAAAGCTTTGACACTAGTATTTGACTTGTAATATAATATATTTTATCTTTGTTGTTGACAAATGGGTTATGAATACAAAGAAGTTATCCAGAAAAATACAACAACTAATATTATTCACATGTTGGAATGAGAATAAAATAGTTTTAAATGTTACCAAAAGATGTCAGTCAACATTTTAAAGGAATTTAAAAGAGTTTATTTACTTGTATGTGTTTGCATCTTATGGTAGATTTTTGTGGAAAAAAAAAACGGAATTAGCTATAATTTTTTTATTAAAATGCCCTTGTTTTTTCTGTATTCGAAAATAGATATTGATTGCATTTTGATTTATGTATCTGATACCTATTGGTACCTATGTAGCACCTTACTAAGTATCTAACTTAGTGCTAATATAAATGGTAGAGGTTGTAAAGATCCAGTGGTTTTATACACTTAGATTATATAATATCGAATAAGACACACTTCACTAATTCATGGATTCGCTGATAAATAATGGAGAGATAATAAAATTTCGCCATCAATATTTGTATGACATTTATATCATAAATATTTCACTTCTAATATAGTCAGCAAGAAATTTAGCTTTTATATTATTAGTTTTATCGTGAAATCTTCTTGCTTAATCCATTAATCAGATTAGTGAATCAGTATACTTATGTAATTCTTCAGTAAATAAGCAAACGCGTCGGAATAAGTGGACGAGATTTACTTATAAGAAATTAGAACCGGTCACTCAATCAATGTAAATGAACGGGTCATTAAGATTTGGTTGATTACGAACGACTCACGTCTTCTATATAGACCTTATTTTTTTATTGTTATTACGTTAGTCTCCATTTGCATTTACCCACATATACCTGTATACATATGTGAATCATGTTTGTGGCATTGATCTACTTTGTTACACGTGAACTTGATCCATAGCGTTGTAAAACACCATGAAACTAATAAATTAAATAACGAGATGAAAATGAAAATTTGCATTTAATGAATTTTACGAAATTCCAACACTACCATACATGTATGTCAACGCCATCGTTAACAAAATTAACTACCTACTGGTAGGTACTCCCTAAATTGATGATTAAGTCTTAAAATTGACCTTACCCGGCAATTATTAATAGTTTTCAATGTCAAACCGTAATTTATAAATTAAAATATAAAAATGTACAATAGTGTTTATTTTGAAAAATATTATATCATCTATATAAATAATTTATAATCAATGCTCTATCAATTTCCATGTAAAAGCTTGTTAAATCGATACATAAGTAAAATGAGGCCAAAACATCCTTTTGAAAGGTTAAACAATAGTTTTGTTTACAAAATACAAGTCATGCACCGACAATAGAAAAAAAGCCGACTTGTGAACATTTTCAGGGCATTAAAAGTAGGTACAAACTTACCAATTAATTATTATTCTGCAAAGCGTCCAATTAATTTTCACAACACTATTATAAAACAACGTATGATTAGTTACTTTATGAGTAAATAAGGAAAAAATAGTAATAATTATACAACTTTACTGATAGATTTTATTGTTTTATAGCGCAACTATCGCGACCGCTTACGTCAACTCTCCACTCATAGATGGCGCTCACTGACTTGACAAGAAAGTTGGACAACTAATCAACAGGTGACTTCGAATAGAACGAACTAAGTGAATGGGAAAATTAGAACCATATTCAAAACGTTTCGACGTTTTACACGATGTAAATTCTTACTACGCACCTGAAGTGCCCCTTTAGAAAAATATTACCGTTGTTTTTTTAGTTTTTACGTTCGCCGTTAGGGTCGCATACCGAAACGCCCCGAAGGTATTTGGTATGCATTGCGACGCATTGAAATTTTAATTGTTACGATGATGATAAGTCAGTAAAGAAAAAAAACATATGGAAAACATTCATTTATTTTTCATACATGGTTTTAAAATACTAATTTCTTACACATATAGGTTATAGTTATTAATGTACTTTTTATATATATATATATATTTATGAATACATAAACACTACAGGCATATTTTGTTAAATATGTATTTTATTATATACAATTACATAATTGCATCTTTTTGAAATGTTTAATTATCTTGAAATAGTTTGTTTTTCAAATATTTCATTAAAATTACAATGCGTTTTAATTTGTATGATGTGTGTAAATTTTAACATTTAAATTTTCATTTAAAATCGACAAAAACAAGTAATTTATATATCGGCTTATTGTTAAATAATATAATTATAATATATCGACACTTGATAAAAACTAAAAAACTTGACGAGTTATGCAACCAAGAATTTTCAGTACTAAATATATGTTCAAACGAATTAAACGAATGCTTAATACATTAAAAAGTTTGAAACATATTTAAAATATAATAGAAATCTGTTAAGATTACTAATTTATTTTACTATTATATTTAACTTACTCTACCTCGACATCATTGTCTGTTTTAGGAAGATACTATGATAAACAATTTAGAATTAGCATTTAAAAATATATTTATCAAGGAATAACCCGCCAAGCCTTCTTTTTAAAGGCTTGTCAGCAAGTAGGAGAGTAAGGATAGGGAAGGTAAATGTGAAAAATACATAAAAAACACCCAGACCAATTGAAAATAAATCTTTATTTAATTTATATTGTAATCGGCGAGAATCGAACCAACGACGCCAGTTTCGCAGTCGAGCGTCCACCCAACTATACCACGGCGCCTGTCTAAGATCAACTGGATCGTAAGTTGAGCAGGCATAACGTTTTAAAGAAATTTAAATGGAGAGAAAAAAAATCAGTCAAGCAACACTATGGTCCTCTTCAAAATCATAAAATCATTCATATTATTTTCGTAGTTTTTGGAAATATAACATTATTTCTTAATTTTTACGTATGTCAATCTATATGAATCCTATAATACCGCACATAACAGCTTTTCCCGAAGATCCGTCTATGGCGCTTTCTTCTGATCCTGCGCGACCCAAGTCGTCCTCATTCTCCGACAGGACGATGGAACGTCCCACGATGCCTCTTGGGCCAGTGAGGGAGATGAGGGTATCCAGGATTTTTATCCGAGCTACCCCATCATCGTTAGCTCTGACGTTTCCAAGGTCTCCAACATGACGAATCGTGTCCCTTGGACCCCCATGCCGGTGCTGTAAAATAAAACTTTTTATTTAATTTATATAAAAAAAAACATTTCTTAACTAGTTATAAAAAAAATGTATGTACATGTACAGTGAACCCCCTACAACGTTGACATAGGTGCCCCTTTATCTTATGGTGGGGACTGTCTGGAGTCATTTCGTCGTAACGTAACACGTTACGATGCCAGCATTCGTATAGTCAGTACAGAGCTCCGAGTGCTCCATCCGAAGTCGGATGCTCGCCGCGAATGTTAATACTCCGGTCAGTCCCCACCTTTTGGGAATTTTATAAAGGGTTAATGTTTGAAATTGTATTTTTACATTTTAACTAGCGGAATTGACTGTAAGGAGTCATTTAAGAATAAATTCAGTTTTAAACATTAACTTCCCTATAACGTCCACTGCGATAACGCGGTACCTATTTCAGCGTTATAGGGGGGTTTACTCTTTTTTTTAAATTAGCCTAAGCATATTTTTAAAAAAGGAATAGAACAGTCAGGTCGAACAGTCGAAGAGTCCACATGATACTACGGGATAACAACTCGTCTCTAAATCATTTATGGAATTTGAAGGATACAAAATGTCCACGATGATTTTATTTTTTTGTCACATCATGCGTAGATAAATTTTTGTAGGCCTTAATTTAAAAAACAAAACAAAACATGGTTGATGTTCTTTTCATACAACCATGAGAAGATATGTACGTCAAAAATTTATAGCTTACTACTTTTATCAGACAACAAATATAACGAATCGTAATTTTTTTATATTATATTTTTTTTAAAACTCATTGTAACTCTATTACGATTAGATCAAACCCCATAAATACTGTTATTTCTTATTTTTGCTTTTGGTTTATTCAATTTTTTCAAGCTTCCTTTATAGCAGTGGTTCCCAAAGTGGTCTATATCGACCCCCAGGGGTCTATGACAACTTGCAAGGGGTCGATGTTTTAATTTGAATTCAAAATATAAATGTATAAAACCTAACATGTGTGGTTCAAAGTGAGTAACACTACATACACCGGCTGTCGAAAATACATTTGAAGTTAATGAATTTAATAAAAATCAATATCAAGTAAGGCAAGGGGTCTACGAGATAAAAGAGTTTGGGAACCTCTGCTTTATACGAACATTATATAATTATTTATGATTCATACTAAAGATGCTTGCAAATTTGCAAAAAATAATTTCACATGAATGAACACGTGAGTGTCATTTATTGATTAACTACATACTACATTAATCTACAATAAATTACTCAATTAAATTATTCTGGATTTCAATCTCAAATTGTCTGTTAATAACACAGAAAATTTAATGATGTATTCCAATACTATAATGAAGTAATAATTAGTAAGTACCTAAGTGTTAAATAATAGGAGCCGCGCTTACTTGCTTACGGAGATAATTTAACGATATTACAAACACATCAAGACCTTAACGCCACTTCTCCGTTAGGTTGGCATAAAACGTTATAAGATCTTTAATACTTCTTCGAAGTTTATTTATCTATAATATTTACAGTAATAAGTGACATCCTCGTCTATATAAAATATATTTGTAACCTGTTCTTCGTTTTTCGATTTATTTGCTGCTTAAAGCCATAAATCTAAATCATTATATATTTATCTGACAGAAAAACTAGTAAAATGAGTTTCTACTAGCTTTATTTTATTCTAGCTGTCCACCTAGATATCCAATCATTAAATGCTAATTAAACATCCGTATCACAATTTCACACGCCATGGAAAAGAGCACATGTGTCATCAATAAGTTTCATACTTCTACTTTAAGCAAAAGAAAACTTGTACCTCTAACGCTAACTATAGCGAGTCGTTGATTCATTTTTTTGAACCTACAGAAAAACTACATATAAGTAGAATATAAACTGCTCAAAAAAATAAACCACAAACTTATCATTTTATTTTAGTTTTAAATTATATACACTAATCATTTGAAATGTTTTAAAATAAAATACAACTCAAAGTCTGATGGCAATCACCCTTCATCTTTTTTCAGAATTAAAAAAAATGTTATCAATTATTCGTCTCATAAATTATTCTATGAAATTTGTTTAACTTTGATAAAATCAATGATCAAAAATGCTAAGGGAATCATTGTTAAACATTAGGAGAGAAATATCTTCGTAGCACACTGAATTGCTTGTGATTATGCGATATAAAGAATTTATATTGCTTTCTTTGAGATTTTTTATCTTTTATTTGGTAATAATTTGAGAAACGAGTAAACCACGTTATCTTGTAAATTGGTACTGTAAAAATTCGGGTTATAAATAATATCGCTCTCAAAGTCCATTCACAACATTTTGAGTGTGTCCAAATACTTGTTCACAAATCTGGATTTCTCCGCCTAAGAGTAATTTTACATTTTTGACATCTCAACGTAGATGAAGAAGAAAATGGAAGTTTGGGTTCAAAGTGAATACTTAACTAGCCTATTACAGGCCGTAAGCACTGTAAATACCCAGACTTCCAATTTCTTCTTCATCTGTATTTAGATGACAAAAAGATTCAATATTTGTTTATTTGTACTGTACTGGAAATAGCAAATTTTAACAAATGGAAGATTATTTTACCAAATAAGGGTTAAAGTGGCGGCCTGTTGAGTCGCAGCCCTGGCGCATGTCCCCTTTCTGCGTGATGTGCAGTCCATGTGATCCCGGGTTGAGTCCCGTGACGTTTCCTTCTATCAGGACAGGTCCTCCGGGACCCCACTGGGAGAGAATCAGCTCCCCCCCTGTGCCCTCCGCATCTCCGCCTATCACGGCCAGAGCCCGCAAAGGTGGTCGGGAAGTTTCCTGAATGTGTAAAATACCATATATCATAAATTAAATGTTTGCTGAAATTTTATAATCGTACACAATATCATTTTGTGAAAAATCATGTAGTTTTTTTATGGAATACTTATTTTTTACAAAAATATTGATGATAAATAATCAAACTGAACTAAAAATAACAATAATCACATTATAATATTATTTTTTTTAAATCGGAAGGTACAAGAATATAATAGAAAGAAAAAATACTACCGTTTTAGAATTTATTGTTTTCCGATTAAAAACTTTATAAGATTTTAAACCTTCTTCTTATTGGTACAAATAAAGACCTTCCAATTGATACCAATCATTGGTAAACATGAAAATCAGTTTCTGTAGTAAATCGTTATATGTAATATAAGTATGTCATTTATTCGACTTTTTTATATTTGAATACTTTTATCTTTATAAAGATTTTATTTACAAGGAATTGTAACGTCTTTAGACAATATTGTTCTGGTATTGGAAGATGGTAGTAAGTAATTCTAAATTGTATTTTCCATCTTCAGTTTCAATTTTTTATCTCTAAGACAGGTAAAACTTAAATATTGTACCATCTCAATAGATAAATTTCAATTATCTTTTTCAATATACTCTTACGTATGTTAAATCGAAAAATATCAATTCAAAAAGATAAATAAGCTTTTAACCGTTTTCCATTGAAAATATACAGAATTAAAGATGACGGTTGAAACAACAGGGTTAGAGTCCCAAAAATCAGAATTTAGACTACTATAACCCTTTTTTCTATTGATACACTTTTTCAATTAAAATGTATTTAACAATTAAAAAGCTTAATTTTAAATTACCTAGCGACTGGCATATCACTATGAAAGCTTCGAGTATGCTAGACTGCATCAAAAAACTTTTTTGCGTTGTTTTGTTTTTTGTCTTGTATTACTTGTACTACTTTTATTATACACGCGTCGATAATATATTATAATCTTAAGAACAGGTTGCATCTACTCGTAAACATGACTAGTCATAATGATGACACATTAAGAATCATAGTCATGAGTTCTTTGACTGAAATGATCAAAGTTACTTTTGTATATAATCATTTGGGATCACAGGTTACGTTTCTGGAAATTGCAAAAAAGGTATTAAAAAATAATTCCGTGCGTCTAATGTATTGATGAGTCATAATAACGATGAGTGTGGCGCTTTCCTTCCCTTTGATTATCTCGGTAATTATTTGTAAACAACACTTATCATTTCTGCGCTTCGGATACTTTTTATTTCATTTGCTCATTTATTTATTATATTGTCAAACTTGAGATTTGCTTAGAACTAAATAATACAATGAAAATATTATATAAATGTATGATATAAAAATTTGTTGACTTCAGTAAAAATACTTAAACTAAAATTATTTTTTATTAACTTGCCTTTAGTAATTTTGGCGATTAAACGAAAGTAAATTTAAAAAATACAAATTAAAAAATACTCAATTGTTATTGTTTTTGTTTATTGATGAGTGGTAACGTTAGGTTAAGTCAAATTAGTATTATAAAATAATTAAAGCTATGTCTTATGTGTTACTCATATTTGTAGTTGTTTTTTTTCCATAACATTATAACATTAAAAAGGATAATACATTCTAACAAAATACATTCTAATAAAATACGATTTCTTGATTCAGTAATAATGGTTTTCATTCTTAATTAACATACAATCAACATCCTTGTTTTATTCACTTGACTAAGAAATTAAAATATGAACATTTTTCCAAACAAATGCAAAACTGTTTTTTATGGTTCCGTATAAACTTTTATTATAATTTAATCAGTTATTCAGTTGTGAGTGGTTTGAAGTGTGCAAATATGAAAGCCAACTATAACGGAATTCCTTTCAATTGATTTGAACAAAACACATTTTTAGAATTTACATATTTATCTTTCTTAAAGATCAAATATTTTCTTAGTCGGGAGTAGATAACTGTTAAGTCTCCTGTTTGGCTACAATGCTGGAGGTTAAAACTAATATTTGGGATTCACTCGAATATGTATTTATCATCGCCCTGGAATGGTAACTGAAGCGCAGGACTGATGGCGATCAAGAAAATATGACACCCTTTCCACCACTATCTTCCTTTTCAACCACTGGATGAGGGATTAAAAGAAGGTACTTGAAACTTGGTGTGGATAGCTGGAATGATGTTGAGTATTATGAAAAATAAAGAAATCTAAACACCGTTTCGGAAATTATAAATTTATATATATTTAAATAATACAATACTATTTTATACAATTTTAGGACAACCATCATCTGTCTCAAAACGGGCTACTACCCTAATAAGTTTATTAACACGAAGATACCATAATGATAAATTTACGATATATTTGTTATGAAAAAAGCTTAATTGTGAAAGTAAATATGGTTTTATCTCCAACCGTATTTATAAATGCTGAATGCACACGTTCGTATAAATGCTGACTGCACACGCTCGTATTTCATGTTCAAGGATGTTACAAGTAATATCCTTGTAACACACAAATCCGAGTCAGACAAACAAAACGATACCACATTGATAAATTTGAGACGAACTGTTAATAAATGAACATAAATTGTAAAAGTTAATTAAAATATGGTTTTATGCACAGCCACGTATTAAATTAATTTCTTCACATGTTCTTATTTCAAGTTTAAGGATATCCGATTACAAGTAATATCCTTGAATTTAATCGATATTTACTTTATAACTTTCCGTTAAGTAAATGAATGCCTCTTAAGTCAATATAATTCTCAGCCTTAACACACAATTTGCATTACCATTCCAACTATGCATTAAATTTATTAGTTGTCATTATTATTGTGCTATTCCATGTTTAATTACATGGTGTAGAAAAAGTTAACTACTGTACCAACACGATAAATTAAAACAAGATAACGGTTCCAATTACTCAAACAATTTAAAAGTTCTAAAATTGTAGTTATTGAAAATATCATTTTGGAAAGCGTTAGGAATCTATGATCCCATCATCACCTGGTGCATAGGGCAACCCATCAGTTTGACGCGGTATTACCCTCGATCGTATATTTACATTACACGAGGGTAAGGTTATTAGTTCCACACTCCGGTTATTGGATCTAGCAGAAGAATATATTTGTTAGGGTACAGATCATGTAAGTGAAGGAGCTGAGGGAAAAGTATGATAGTAAATGTAATATAAAAAGACAATACGAGATGTAAGAGAAAATGGTAGGTACAAAAGTTTAACAGGTACGAATCCCTTAAGGAATGAGAAAAATCATTATTAAATTATTTATAAAATACACTTCCTATTTTATTTTAAAACCCAATAAGCAGAAGCATGTTTCTCTTTTATCAGTACATGCATTTTAAGTGATCTTTAAACTAAACTTCCGATACGAAATCCAAAGCTACCAACAAAATATATTACTCCTTATGATTACTTTTTGGAATACTAGATAAATATATAAAAATAATATACTGGATAAATTTATAAAAAGACACTTACTAATACTACGAGTAACAAATAATGTTTAAAAAAATATAGTTAAAGAACATATTAATCGAAAATTTGGGGCAGTAAGTACAGTTGAAGCGTAGTAAGATAGAAAAATAAAATAGTTACTATAAAAAATGCACCAACAAAGTAAAAAAGAAATTAAATTATACTGAACATAATCAAACATTTGGTATCTCAAGATATGCAAAAAATAATTTCAGAAAAACAGGAATAGGCAAACTTGAAAGGAATTTAAAACATAACCAGAATCTTAATATTTGAAAAAAAAATTATAAAAGACAACGGGGCAAAACAAAATTTTTGAAAATATCATTTTGGAAAGCATTAGGAATCTACGATCCCATCATCACCTGGTGCATAGGGCACCCCATCAGTTTGACGCGGTATTACCCTTGATCGTATTGAAGATTACACGAGGGTAAGGTTATTAGTTCTGCACTCCGGTTATTGGATCTAGCAGAATAATATATTTGTTAGGGTACAGATCATATAAGTCAAGGAGCCGAGGGAAAAGAATGATAGTAAATTTTATATAAAAAGACAATAGGAGATGTAAGAGAAAATGGTAGGTACAAAAGTTTAATAGGTACGAATCCCTTAAGGAATGAGAAAAATCATGATTAAATTATTTATAAAATACACTTCCTATTTTATTTTAAAACCCAATAAGCAGAAGCATGTTTCTCTTTTATCAGTACTTTTTTATTTATTTTGATTTGTATCTATGTATTCAGGTATCAATCAATTAAGTTACAAGTACCATGATACTCGTTTTAAGTGCTTGCAATTAATAAACCATAAAAGTAGAAGTAACTAGTAGTTGATTCTTTCGTTGAAACGAGTAATCGTTAGAAGCTAAAGTGAAAAATGAAAAAAGATAACGTGCTCGAATATGCTAACATATAATTAATTACATAAATAAAGACATTAATTAATGGATACAGTTTTTTCAAATATTTCATCAATTTCGAGTACTTATATTATAATTTTTTAAATGAAAATATGATACCCGAAATTCATTAAATAGCAGAATTATCACATTTTTTTCTAAAATGGTTTGATGTATAAATACAAAAACAAAAGGTTAAAATTCAAATTAACCGTAATGATTTTATGGGTTTTATTGAGTAAAATTTTAATAAAATTTTTATATAATTTTAATAAAATTTTAATATAATTTTTAGCCTTTTGAGTAAAATTTTATATTCATATGTTTTTCTTGTTATTGAATAATATACTTTTAATAACAATAATATATCAAATAAATACAAATTTACATAAGTACACAAATCTGGATCACCAACATTTTTCCTGAACAAATATGAGATATTCAAAAGGAGAGCAAATATTATTTTCGATATGCAATCAATGTTATTATAACAGCAAATATAAATTATACCTATAATGCCTTTATTTGAATGTATGTAAAATAATAGTACACTTAAAGCATTATGAAAATAAATAAAACCGTGCCATTGCGTAAATTTAGAGATTCAACGTAATACATACAAGTAAGTACACATAAAATGTCCGTATTTTACATAATTTTCAACTGTTTCATAAATTGCTCTAAACGCATTATACATTGTGTTGCAGAGTTATGATTTACAGTGACAAATACTCGCGGAAAAAAAAAACATCTCACGAGGCATTCCATGGAACGACAAAGAACTTATTTATGGCGTATCGTAAAATGGTTTTAAAAAATGTTTAGATCGTGTAAAATTCCCGGCCATCAACCCTGCGAAGTGGATATTGATTACGTAATGATCGCAACGCAAAATTAAGTTTTTTTTTCATGGAAATCGTGAGGGAAAATGAATAAGATAGAACACACGTTAATATTATTGCTGATATGATCACTGGATAGCACAATAATTCGACCTGCCGCACTCGGAGGTCACATGTTCGTGTGTTGCCTTGGCCTTCACAAGGATAATCAATACTTCCAGGTTCAGACAATGATTTGATGATCTGTAATAATGCAAAAAATATATTCTGGGCGTAAAGAATGTATATCCCTTTTTTGTAGACGTGAAGAAGAAACATATCATAATAATATTTACCAACATCATATTGAGAGAAAAAATTCTACTATTCTTATTAAGTTTTTATTTCTATAGTGGTTTCATCTCGATCATATAGAGTGTAAAAATATCAAAGGGAAATATTTATTTTTTTCATTGATTTTTTAATTTTTATTCAGCTTGTGTCCTTCTGCGTTGTCTTTCATATCTATTATTTAAAAAGTAATTCATAAGAAAAGTTAAAAAAAGTGTACTTTTAAATAAATATTGAATATGCAATTTAATAAGTCTATTAAAATTAAATATAAATATAAAGAATCACGTACCATAATACTAGACTTAAATTATTTATTACAATATTTTAATAAATTTCTTAGATTTGAAATTAGTTGTGATTCTTGCCGACGTTTCAGATAACATTACTGCGTCTACTATCAGGGCTGATGTTAGACAATGCAATCTAATTAAAAACGTTTACAATAAGTACTAACACACACAGTGGACATATATGTGGAATAATAACCCAAATAATTAACTGATCTGTAAATTAAGTAAAATTATGTTTTATTTTGGAATAAGTTTGCACGTAAAATGATTGAATTAAAGAATGTTAAAATATGAAATTATTTTGGTCTAAATTATCAATTTAATGAATATTTTTGTTTTATTTATGTTGCATCTTACACGTTGCAGTTTGCATTATTTAATCCAAATTTATTTTATTTCAAAGGTTTAATTAATTAAATAAATAAAACTTTCTTTATTTTGAAATTGATCACACTTTTTGCCACATCAAAGTGATGATTTCAGGATCTCTAATCTTATGATGAATTCATCAATTAATAATAAAAACCACGAATCCGCATTGAAGTAACATGTGCTTACTATAACCGGATTTCTAAAGAACATAAAAGCTTACCGATGTTACAATATCGCTTTGAAATTGAAATATTTTATAAGTAAAGCATGTATATACTCGTATGTACCATAAAGCAAAGTACTGAAAATCTTTTTTTTTTAAATATTTTTACAAATTCCCTATTCCATTTGCCTGTGCTAAGTGGTGCTGCTAATCGTTAATTTATACGATGGAGGATTGTTCACTGTCAGTATTGAATATTAGGAACGTATGTCAAGGCATTTTTTAAAAAAGCATACGTTCAAAATGCACCCAGTGCCACAATGGCTAATTTAGGGTTAGAACCTAAAAAATAGATTGCATTGTAGTAAACCAGACTAGTAGCTTAAAGAGTTATAAAACATGCATTTTAAGTGATCTTTAAACTAAACTTCCGATACGAAATCCAAAGCTACCAACAAAATATATTACTCCTTATGATTACTTTTTGGAATACTAGATAAATATATAAAAATAATATACTGGATAAATTTATAAAAAGACACTTACTAATACTACGAGTAACAAAAAATGTTTAAAAAAATATAGTTAAAGAACATATTAATCGAAAATTTGGGGCAGTAAGTACAGTTGAAGAGTAGTAAGATAGAAAAATAAAATAGTTAATATAAAAAATGCACCAACAAAGTAAAAAAGAAATTAAATTATACTGAACATAATCAAACATTTGGTATCTCAAGATATGCAAAAAATAATTTCAGAAAAATAGGAATAGGCAAACTTAAAAGGAATTTAAAACATAACCAGAATCTTAATATTTGAAAAAAAAATTATAAAAGACAACGGGGCAAAACAAAATTTTTGAACCAAAAAAATATGACTTTAGCCAACAAAAATAATATATTTATAACATTATTATAAAGCGTTTTAACAAAATAATTTTGATATATCAATGACTCCTTTACTGGAAATTTCGTATTTTACCTGAGATGATATTTATTTTAAACTGGCTAAGCCAGGTTTTAAAAAAAACAGGATAATAAAAATATGCAATAAATGTGCATTAAAATAGGTACCTGTTTATTTTTAAATACTCCTATAGGATAGTAAAAATATACTTACGTAAACGAAAGGTTCCATGTAAACTTCATATAAATTGCTTTGAAATTCCGGGATTGGGGGTAAATTCCTGATGATCAAATTTCTTCCAAATCCGGGAACATCGGCAAACGGCTTTCCCCGAACAATTCCGCTTACTGAGACCGCGCAGACAACAAACGCAAGTCTCACAACTGACTCGAAAGACATTTTAAATAAATTTTTAAAAACTTATAAACAGGATATACACAATATTTCGAACAAATTTATTTATCCTCGGAGCGTCTTTATTTCTTACAAAACGTCCTCCCTTACTGAGGTAAGATTGAAGACTGATGAAATCTTATCGTTTAACTCTCCACTTTGGTTTTGGGTCGAAAAGCTCCAAGTTGCAAAGTAGATAAATCCTTGGTATAATCGCGAGAGTCGTCTAGTATTCTTCATTCTCAATAAATACGCAGTATCACAATGGAAAACATGGTTTTGTATGGTTGAATCACAAGATCGTGATTTTTAATCCCAGCTCACCAACTTTATGGCGAATTTATGGCAAAAAATCATGGAAATATTTGTTTTGGTCTAATGATTTACTCCTCGCAGTCTCGTTCATTTGATATTTACTGGGTAATAATTATCATTTAATTGGCGTATCTGGTATTGTGTTTGTATTTTATCATGTCGCCATTTTTTTCTTCAAAAAAGGCAAATATTTAATGAATTATACACCTTTTTTTAGATATATACCCACAAGTAGGCTGAACTTGAAATTTGTACTTATTTTTGAGATTGGTTTAATATAATATATCACTTAGATTTTTAAAACGTTTTGTATTCTCACTCGTAATATATGAACAGCTTTTCGAAATTTGATTAATATAGATATCATATTATTTTTTGACATCTCATCAAAGATGAAGAAGAATATGGAAGCCTGGGCATTTACGGGGCTGACGACCTATTTACTAGGCTGGTTTAAGTGATCACTTAACACACGTGAAACATTTTGTAAAGTGATCACTTAAACCAGCCTATGACGGTCTTCAGCCCCGTAAATGCCTAGACTTCCATATTCTTCTTCATCTTTGATGAGATGTCAAAAAATAATATGAAAATAACTCCTATAATTGGAGAATCCAGATTTTGTGAACAAGTATTTGGACACACTCAAAATGTTGTAAATATATATATATCAATTATGAGTAAAATGGTAATAAAACACCAATATATATATATATATATATATATATATATATATATATATATATATATATATATATATATATATATATATATATATAGACAATGATATGTCATAATTCCTTTTAATGCGCAGTGAAAAAGCATATATTATTTAAGTATATATATATATGTATATATATATATATATATATATATATATATATATATATATATATATATATATATATATATATATATATATATATATATATATATATATATATATTGGGTGTATTTTGTGATCTGCTAAGTCCGGTGACTTTTTAGTAGGATCTCAGATTTCGATGTGACTTTGTCTTAGTATTTATTTTTGTCATTGATTATTGAACTGCGATAATAGGATAAATGAAGTTTATATGTGCATGTCTGTAGGAAGTATTTTAAGTAAGGAAAATCACTTATTGGCTAAGTTTATCTCTCACGGAAAGCTGTCATGCAGACGTGTGTTTTGTCGCCAATACTGCAGTCTCAGATAAACCAAGGTTGTGAGTTGTGCCCAATAATTCTCCATGTGTGAACATGGAACTGTTAATCTTAGACAATATTGCGGAAACATAGATTGCTTAATTTCTCCTACACGTATGTACATGTATGTAAAGGTTCTTTTAATTAAAAGGCTGCTATTTTTTTAAGAAAAAAATACCTTTACGTAATTATTTACGCTTTCTTTTAGTATGCGTATCTTATCTGTACCTACTTCGCATTTTCTTTATATTGTTCAAATTATATCATAAATCTTTTGTTATTAATATCAATTGTTAAAATATTATAACGATTGTCATATCATAACATATTATGTTCCACATTTCGGTGTATACATATTTAAATGTTTCCATGGAAGTGATTCTTCTTATAACTCCTATAAGCACCCAATGGTACATAGGGCACTGCATCCTAACGAACCATTTTTATCTTGATCGTTTATTATACGAAGGCAAGGTGATCCGTCCCGCTTGTACTAGTCCAAGGTGATATTAATAAATATAAGAGTGAAAATGACCCCCCGAGAAATAGAACTAGGGACTTCCAGGACGGTAGCCAAATGCGCTTACCACTCTACAAAGGCGGATAATATGTAAGTATAAGTGCTTCATTGCACAAAAATGTATCCACACAATCATACGTTTTCATTCAACTAACTCCAATTTCGAGTTTCAATTGCAACAAAATATTTCATAATTACGATTGTCCTATAAAACTTACTATAAATTCTCGAGACTTATTTATTTATAAATTTTATTTTAAAAATAATAAAGGTAACTCCGTAAAACACGTTATTTTTTAGTGATATAATTCTTCAAATAATTATTAATCTTCATTAATTGATTCGGCATTCACTTTGTGGTAAAATCTACCCATTTTTAATCAATGTTTTACTCAGTAAATTACCACTATTTCTTAAAATCTACTGTGACACGTGTTTCGATGCATTCCGCATCATTTTCAAACAACGTTTTTGAAAATGATGCGGAATGGATCGAAACACGTGTCACAGTAGATTTTAAGAAATAGTGGTATTTACTAAGTGAAACATTCTTCAAATATAAATTAAGAATGGAATTAAGAACTAAGCGGGTCATAATTTATATGAGATACATATAAACTACTTTGAACTAAAAAAAATAATAAAATTAAGGCAAGGTTAAATTAAATAAGTACCTGAGAATTCGTACAGAATACAAATTAATTTGTAAGTTAAATTTGTATTTCTATTGTAATGCCATTATCAATGTTTATTATTGGTTTTATTGCGTTTGTTGAATTTGTGATGAGAAAACGTGATCTAACCCGAAAACTGTTAATTTAAACCCAATAAACTGAAAATAAAAATTAAAGGAATAAAATATCCACCACTTCGTAAAATCGTATTATCTGAATTCCATCTGCAGTTACAGTTACGGCGATTTATGATTATATTGAGCTCAATATAAAATGAAAGAATTTTAAAATAACCAAATAATCTCCTAATCTGAATACATGTCTGTCTAAAAGAGTTTTAACATCTGAACGCACCCCAGACGATGCATAGATAATTATGTACATTTTTACAAAAATCGCTAATTTGTAGTCGATAAACGTAAAAAAGATTTAACAAACAGATAGACAGAATACAAATAAATTGCGGGATCCCCAAAAATAACTTGTTTTAGAATATTGTTTCTCAGTATTCTTAAAAAATCAAGCATTGATTGAATATTCTCATTTTTGTTACATTGGCTTCAGAGAAAAGGCATTGAACTGAATTATTTATTTATTTATTTTCTTTATTATAAATTTCTCTTTACATATTTCATGTATTCATAAAAATACTTATATCTTTATTTTAAACAATATGGTTCAACATTGTGATGTCAAATTCTTCCTAGAATATTTGAGGAGAGTTATTTTGGATTGTTTATTATTAAATATTACTATGTTTTAGTAAAAAAATTACTTAATAATCTCTCATGTAGCGTAAAAATGCATCTTTATTAGGAGGATGTTTGTTATACAGCCGACAATCACTAAAAGGCATGAAAACACGATTAAAATTACGTCAACATTTCAAAATGTTGTAAATAAATTATCTGGTCAAACTATAAGCTTAAATAATAAAAGTAAAAATGGTATTTTCTGGCGTTTCTCATGTGTGTGATTATAATCCAGGATTCGGACCTCACATACTAATATAAGAGTTTCTGCTTAATAAAAGAGCTTCTTTACATCTCACCAATAGATGTCTCTAGTGAAGTTCTAGTGATTCAAGAATAAGGTTTCTAAATTGGTTCATATATATAGAACTTCCAAGAATGTGAGTAGTGTGGTTGTCAATAATGGGTAGAATTGGTGAATGTTACACGTGTGTAAAGTGATCACTTAAACCAGCCGATGACGGTCGTCAGCCCCGTAAATGCCCAGACTTCCATATTCTTCTTCATCTTTGATGAGATGTCAAAAAATTATATAAAATTACGTCATTTAAAGTAATTGAATATCGTAAAACAAATACTATTTTTTAAAAGTTATTAGTTTTTATTACAAACAAAAAATTACAATAATAAAATTTTGTCATAAAAAATGTTTTTTTGCAATGTGATTTTAAACAAACTTTTTAATGTAAAATCACAATGTTATTATTATTATTTTTTATATACTGACAATGTTGAAAGTTTAATTTTGCTTCCAGACTTTTAAGAAAGAAAGAAAATTAAACTCATCAAAAAGTTATTGCATTGTTTTTTACCGTATAAAACTAAAGTTATAATATTTTTTACAAATGGTAAATTTAGTTATGTGCACTATAGTTAACGCGTTAAATTTTCCAGAAGGGGTGTGTACCTACATAAAACGAGTAAACCTAGGGATCCAATTATACATATGTTAAAATGTTTAAATTCTTGAGATTTAGATCATTTCTTAGTTTCATCGCTAACTACATAACAAGTCACAAATTGATTTCAGCTTTTCGATACACGACCTTCATTTTATCCTAAAATCCCATTCTTAGAGGAATTCTAAACATGGAATTATTTACCTGGTATGACGGGTATCCAAATTACAGGGTAGTGTGCGAAAATAAAGGATCAATGGCTAATAAATTAAACCTAAGATATAATTAAATAAAGACGATAGATCCGTATTGATATTTTAAACAACTTAGTAACTTCTTACTGCATCCAGTTTTTGTTTTTACGTAAAAAAAAACAAATTGCATCCAACGATTTGTTTTTTATTTATTGATTACTTGAAATGATTATATTTTATATTTCACCTGTTATTAGGGTCCAAGAATTCAGAACATTAACTTTGTTTAATAATATTTAATGGCAAACAGTTTATTGCCTTCATACAAATAAAAGTATAGTCCCCATCACCCGCGGATTCGTTTGGCGTGATGTAAGTGGTACTATTAATAATAGACATTCTATCGATATATAGGTATATTAAGATCAACCTGCAAAGCCTCTATTTTTTAGGCTTAAGTATATGCATATGGAAGAAAGGATGGGGATGGAATGTATAAAGTATTTATCACAAATCACAATACCCAGATCAAATAATAACAAAATTGACTTTTATGGTTCGTTATTACGAGTTCGGATCGAGTAGCAGACCCCCAGGAAGACCACCTAAACGTAGGAGAGATAGCTGGTCTTCCACCTCCCAGGAGCGGACCGGAGAATGCAGAACATATTCCTATATAAAGAAGTAGAATAAAAAGAAGACGTTTATAGCTGGAATTAAACCTGCGGTTCTTGATCACAGCACTATGTGTCTCACATTTCTAAATTGGTACCAATTTTTTTGTTTATTAGTGAAATTCTTTAAAATGGTGATAACTTTCAGGTAATTGCAGTGTGTTTTATGCAAAAATGATGTAATATTGTTAATATTTGAGCATATTCGTTTGTTGTTTAGGATCATGTTAGTTATTGATTTGATAGTTTATTTGTTATCAATAGAAAATGAAGTTCACTCATCTTCATAACTGACAAGCATTTCCCGATCATTTACTTATTATCAGTAAGTACAGGAAAGACTTAATCATTATTCACAAATTAAAATCTACCATCGACTTCGTTTGAACGAGCACTAAGATTTTATATTAGATAATAATTATAATAAGTATTCATGACACTCTTAACAGAAGATTCATAGCACGTACCATCATACAAAACAATTAAATTTGTATTTTTAGAAGAAAAAGAGAGCCTACTAGCTTTTGTTTCCGTATTGAAATGTAGTTATGTGAACTTTGGGCGACGTTTTAGTGACAAAATAGTTATTTTGTCTAAACAAATCAGAGTTGTAATTGCAGTAAACAGATAACATGTTAACTACATGGTGTAGAAAACTGTAAATTTATACCTTGACTTTTATGGAAGTTAAGATTACATTTTTTTTATGAACATTTGATTTTTACCGAGTATAGTAAAGTTAATGATATCTATACTACTGAGTAAAAACTTTATATTCCATATGTAAGTCATACTCTGGAATTTAGTATTGACATATTTTAATGAAAAACAGTATATACCTTCTATCAAGTCTTAAAACACCATCATATACGTACTCTCTAAAGAATATCAGAAAAAATCTTTAAAAATACTTGTTTATAAAAATATAAATCTTATGCACAAAATGATTTTATTACGAACTTTAGTAGTAAACCAAAGAGAAAAAAAATCGGTAAAGTACGCGTAGAACAATTAAAAGTAACGGAGATTACTATTACTTACGCCCTAAGCTTATACTCGTATTTAGTCATACAGAGAAAATTATTTAAAGAAAATTCTTAGAAGAAATCTTCTAAGACAATTTATGCCAGTCTAAAGGCCAATTTTATAGCACTACTTTCTTGAAGAATCTCCTTAATGGCACTTGACAGACAGACCTGTCGACATTAGTTTTTTTATGTGTTATATACCTGCATAATGTTAATAATCCCTTCACAGTAGTGGAATCGCTGGTAATCGACACGATAAGTGGAATAATCCAGATACCATATATGGCTATTTTCTTTATAATTTCGAGTAATTTTATTTGATTTTAAACCACATCGATTCAACGAATGGACGTGAATCGCAATGCAATTATCCTTATACGATAGGTTAATAGTCCATAGTCAAACTTATTAAAAGCTGCTCACTCACTTTTTTATCAGTTTTAAATTAACAATCGTATTATATAATTTATATTTGAAGCACTACCTTTTTA
>NW_028282417.1:0-13903 GCF_059751285.1 Brachycentrus maculatus | reverse complement strand
TCCCAACCCAACCCCAACCCCAACCCAACCCCAACCCCAACCCCAACCCCAACCCCAACCCCTTATTGAAAGATGAGTCTGTTCTTTGCTCTATAATCAAATATCTCAGTTATCACATATAAATACTCAATTCTCTAATCTATTCAGCTTTGAGCTTTATTCTATCTATTCACTTTAGTATATTCACTTTAATCTATTGAACTTTAATATTCGAAATCAGCAATAGAAATGAATAATTGATATATTGATATCGCATCAGCGCTTATAGTGGAACTTGGTACGTAGAATAAAACTTATTTTGATTTGACTTATGTCGTAAACGATGAACTCATTGTACTGAAGATGAGCACCAGCCACGTTAGTTGCAAAGCCAGGGCCCATGGGGACAATTGTTTATTTGTACGCTTGGAAATTCTCTTATTTTGGTGCTGTCCTGCCAACTCCTTTGGTCGAATGCTTTCCCTATGGCAAATTCGCAGCATAGTAGTCAGCATGAAGCTTTTCGTTCAGATTCCCTAAAGCGACTTCACACAAAATTAGAATTCCAGTGTTGTTTTACTTCGAGGTGAAACAGTAGTTCGCTGATTTGGAGGACATATCCGCGAAATAAACTCCCTTTCCAAACATATAGCCAGTCACTGGAGCTTCAGGCGGCGCAATTCTTAGCCCTTGACTCAAAATTCCGACATAGTTTGTGAGCCTACTGCCATGCCATAATAGCATTTTATTATGAAGATCTTTCTTGTATCTCACCTCTTCAAAGTGGCAGCCGACTTCAAACAGATCAATGAGCTCAAGGTTATAACCTGAATGGGTAGTGGCATGCGTAGTCTGAAGGTAATCGTTAACAAGCTGAAAAGTAAAACTATCCTTTTCGACAAATGTTAAGTTTCTATTCAGTTTGGCATAGTTGTTATCAATGCGGTTGCCGCTCTATTTTTGGTTGAGTATTTCAGTCGCGATTTTGATTTCAGATAATGATTCGAGCATCTCTAACTTATTTTTGACCTTTGGGATTGTATCCAATAAGAATTTACTCATTTTCTAATATCCGAAGTCGTGAGGAATATAAGAATAGAAGTCATTCGTCAGAGACTCAACAGATTTGTTATTTGGACCATTTTTGGAAACCTACTCATGGAGTTATTTTAGGATTTTATACCCGCGGTTGATGCTGTCCTTCGAGAGCTTCCCAAGTGGCATTTTATTGATATTGTACCCGATTTGTTTCATTTGGTCATTCATCATGCCTATATCGAAGATTAAGTTGACGAGATCTTTGATATGTTTATTGAGCTTGCTGTCCATAAACTCATTCACTTGGGAGACATCTTTGTGGGGCTCGTCCTTCTCTTATTTGTTGCCAGCATTATCTTCGTCTTCTCCATAATTCATGTCTACTTCTCTGTAGTCCCCTTTTTTGTGTTTTTCTCGATGCTTTTTCTCGTACTCGGAAATCGCAATATTTGCTGGGTAGGGACCCAAGCTGCTAAACTGACCCTGTGATCCGACTCTGCCCCATCTTGTGAATAAATAAATCGCATTCGGATTAGAGTCTGACTGCAAAAGCTGAATAATGTAAAATTTGTTGTTATTGTTCGAAACATTCGTTTGATTCAAAGTTGCACAGTAAACTTTGTTATTGGCCACATAAACGTGAAATTTATTTGCATCTTGAAAATACTCATCCACTGGAGCTGCTCCTTTCACGACTATCAATTTCACATTTTATTTTTCTGGGGACTCCTTCTTCCTTTGTTTCTTCTTCTCTCTCTCTTATTCTTCCCTTTCTTACTTTTCTCTTTCTTACTTTTACTGCCGCTTTTTCTCTTCTTTTAGTCTTCGCTTTTGTTCTTGCACATCGAGACTCTTCGCTTATTTTTGCTTTCGAGCCGCTTTTTCTACACTTTGGTCGCTAAGCCGCACCTATTTCTTCGTTTTTTATTTTTTTGATATTTCCGGAGATCGGGGTGGTGAGGTTTTCTGTTTCAACTCCTTTTTGACCTTTTTATTTTGTCTTTCTTCCTGAGTTTTTTTCTTGGAATGCCCTTTTTCATTGTCGCCCTTGCTCTCATCCAATTTCACCTTGCTTCTGGTCTTCATTTCACTTTGATGTAAATTAAGCGCAATAATTCAAATAGTGGACTTTAAATATTTGATGATTTAGAAATAATTTTATTTTTTCTCCATAATTCATTCATATTACTCTTAAATTCAATATTTTCAAATCAATGCCGTTCACTCCCTACAATATGAGCCGAAACTAGTTCGATTGGGATTTGAAGAAATGACTTTGGTCAAGAGCAAATAACTTCCAAATGGATGTTCATGGTTTGGAAGTATGGGATTATAATTTGAGCTCGAAATGTGTTTCGCATTTTGTGAAGGCTACATTTCAGTAATATTGTTTTTTTTCTATGGTGCAACTGCAGGTTTAATTAGCTTTTGATTGGCAGTCAAGATGACAGATTGATCGATAGTCATATCAGTGATTACATAATTCTTGGTCGTGCTGGAAAGCTGATTCGCCTTATTGATCTGGGCCTGCATGTAGGTTCTCTTTTGATTGCATGTAATTAAAGGCGACCTGAAGGCAGGAAAACAGGAAAACTTCTCGAATTTTGACTCCTAAAGATGCTAAATCGGGCTATGGGTGTGAATTTATCCATGTTCGCTATCATCTGAGTCGTTTTTTTCCTCTACTGCTTATTTGAGCATCGTCAGTACCTGCGCTTTTGCTAATTCGTAAATCTCATAATAGAACTTTTCCTCCTCTTTGCTGACACTCCAGACAGTCTCACTGTTCAAAGATCCCCCGAGAATAATGTGATGGCTTGGGAATCTGCCTTTGAGATAATACATACAACGCTTTAAACTATTTAATTGTTCATCATTCTGAAAA
Source organism: Brachycentrus maculatus (assembly GCF_059751285.1). Taxonomy (NCBI): domain Eukaryota; kingdom Metazoa; phylum Arthropoda; class Insecta; order Trichoptera; family Brachycentridae; genus Brachycentrus; species Brachycentrus maculatus. Next base: position 11,001 of record NW_028282417.1, on the reverse strand, counting down.
ATATCCGGCTTTGTACTGTCTTTTTGCTATGATTACTTCTGCTCACCTATTGTTTTAGTCAGGGCTTCTTTCGTCAAAAGCGAAAGCAAACTATTATTGGAAGCTTTGGCCTTCATAGTCGTTGCGAAATGAACGCTGAGTAAGATCAAACGATCAGTAAATTGAACAACGGTCTTTTTATTAAAGTTAATCATGTCTTGGATATCAACGATAGCTTTTTGAATTTAGTTTTTTATTTTATTTTGCTTATGTTATTGCCTTTTCTTTTGCATTTACTTTGAAATTACTTTTTACTCTTGCGCTTAAGCTTCGTTTTCTTGCTGAAGTAAGTGTCGCTTATATAGCTCGATTTCCTGATTAATCATAATACTGTTCTCTCGATCAAAATGGCCAATATGGTCGAACTTGCTCTTACCCAAGAGGATGGCAGTGCCTGTGAAATCTTTGTTCTTTGGGATCACGAGGCGGTAATCTTGAATCTTATGCTCAAACATCTCCACAAATTCATCCGGAATGTCCTGCACGAACATTATGTCGACGTCGAATTTGACTAGAATTTCACAGAATCGTTCAAATTTTATATCTTCCTGCAGGTATGACTTCGAAAAGTTAGTCTCCAAGAATTTTAGGTACTTGCATCCCCTGATACTAAATGTTTATGGCGAGCATTCTTATCCGTCATTATTTCCATTCTTTTATTCGGTTGCAATTGGTGTCTCCTCAATTTCGGCAATTATGGATCGGCCGTAAAGGTGCGTCAAAATGGTCTTGTACACCAGATAATCAAAGGTACTTAGTTCCTACTCGATTTTTATGATGATTGATTGATAGGGCTCGAGTTCCTTTTTCCATACGCACTTCTGAGGCGTCTTCAAACAATTGTTGGCAAACTAAATCTCCTGATCTCTCGAGACTTCTGTGCTTTTGTTATCACCTTTTCCAGATTGCTTGCTTTTAGCTTCATTATGGATCTCTACATTTTATTTGCCTGACCTATCCTTATTGTTTTAATTGTGGTCTTTGAATTATTTGGGATGGTTGGCTTATTTGCTCTATTCTTTGTGAGTAGACCTATGAGGACCTTCATGGTTTGCTTAGTTTGGATTTAGGTTATTCGTCTGTACCCTTACCTCTTGGTAGTTAGAATTCGGCTCCCTTTCTGCTAGCAACTTCGGCGAGCATTATTCCTGATTATAATTGTAGTGAAGGCCATCATGTGCCTGTTTTTTTAGTTGTTCTACATTCCTTTTTTTTATTTGTTTTTCTATTTCATCAAACTTTCGTTGCTTGACAAATTCTACATAGATGGCTTCCACGAACTACTTATTGTCCTAACGCACTTGATACCATGTCTTAATGAACTCAGATCGTGTCATCAAAAACTTGGCATGGTCGACTCCACAACTTGGAGAGTATATCGGCGAGAATCTTAAGGTTCGGTATTCTTTGTCCACATCCTTAAAAATCCAGGAGAACTCTTTATGCCCAAAATTATCGAACTCTTCCTAACAAAATTCAACAAAATAGGCATTTAGACAAGTTGTCTCATCATCTCCATACTCATGATCGAATTCATAAAATTCGAAGGGAGAGCTGTTGAGCCGAGAGTAATTCAGGTTCCCCACAATATAACTGTTACAATCCCTCTTGGACGTATTGATTATGTTACTGAATGAGTTTTAGGCTTCCATTTACACACACCCCATTTCCGAAATAGAAAACGACTTAAGAAATATACCCCATTGGCATTTGATACTTCTTATATGCTATGTGCCTATTTATAAATTTAGAAACTCTTGCATTGGATCGCGAATTAATGATCAGAGAGAAGCTGAGGGAGATTATCGAGCATGAGGAATATTTTGTGAAGATGAACCCGACTGAAACTGCCAACAATTTCTTGCTTTAAGACTTCTACCGCTTTTCCTAGCAAAAGAATAGCCTGGTATTCGATGATCCCTCCGAGCTATCGATCAGCACGAATATATTTTCAATGTGCTAAAGTAGTGAGCCATAAAGCATCGAATAGCTATCAGCAATATAAACAAATTTGAAAATATTAACGCATTTTGCGGGCATTGAGCTGTAGAAAATCAAAGAAGTCCACCCCCAAACAAATCGAAATGAATCGAAATTTTATGAGCAGGATTAACATTTCAGGCAGAAACTGCTCAAAGATGTGAAATAATGGTACAAATAGCAAAGATCATTGATGATTGAAGGCGAAGTTACAGTCTTTGAGGCCTGGAATTAGTTGGGGTCCTTCTCTGTTAATGTTGAAGAGTATGGAAATGACCCCTTCTCGAAGATAATATTGAAGTTCGGCAATTGTCCTGCTGCTAAAGATCTGTACTTGTGGGAGTTCTTCGATCAATACATCCGAACACTGACTGCAGAAGACCAGCAGCAATAGAAGCCGAAACTCATTGAAGCAAACCTAAATGTTAAGAAGTTAGAAGGATAAACTTTAGAGGAATTAAAATATATTGCCGATTTGCATCAATAATATTGTCACTTCTTAGACTTCGGGGAATTCTTAAAGCCAAACAAGAAACTCTGATCCGTTCATATTTAATGTATTCACTTTTATTTAGAGGATGATATTTACAGGTTTAGAGTTACATAAAATCACCCAATTTTATAGAGCAGAATCGCCAGAGCTCCCTCGTAGAAGAAGATGTAGTGCTTCGATTAGAAACTGACGTAGGAGGAGAAGTTTTTGCCTACCACGCAATGCCAGTTCTGACCGTATCTTTCGTCGAACTTTTATTTGATGTGCTTGGACATCTGATACTCAATTTTGATGTTATCGACTGCCCATTTAGCCTATAAGTTTCATATTGTGTACCTCCTTCATCGCCTAAGCAATCATGTCTGACTCGTCAGGCATTTCTATGATGTTCTCTTTCAGCACTTTTGTCATCTTACAACTCGATTCAAATATTATAACTTCGCCTCATTTAATGCAAAAGCAAGAATTATTATTTATACGAAGAAAGCTTCATCATAAAGAAATAGAATTTGTATGACAATTTTAGCATGTGTATATGTGTGTCTATGTGTGTATGATGTGATGTGCGTATGTGGGTTGTGTGTATGTGAGTATACCAATAATTAAATCTGAATTTTCCTCGATAACATACTCTACTCCCTTATGAATTCTTTCATATTCACACATAATTATTTGATATTTGGAGTGGATTGGAGTGTAGTGTAAATGGCAAGAGGAAACCAGAGACAAGTAGATCGCGAGAGGGCCCAGAAACGAAACGCAGGCAAAAACACCAACAACAAGAAATAAAACAAATCTGATTTCAATTCCGACAAATAAAAGTAGCACATATTTTATACAGACATGCTTAGATCATGAGGTAGAAGCAGAAGAAGCACGAAGAAGAAGAAGAACATTGAACATTTGATTAGATCAAATTGATATGAACCTTGATTATTTATTATTTACTGACCATTGCTGTGGAACAACTACGACTCAGCATAGTTTGAATCTAACGAGTCACTTTCACTGTGTTAATGTTGTAATAAATAATTTATGATAGCTTGTGTCAACCAATCAGAGACTGATTTTTGGCACTCATTCACTGCTACTTATAAGTATTGTCTAAGGTATTTGTTTAATGTTTAATGTTAATGTTTAATGTTTAATGTTAATGTTAATGTTAATGTTTAATGTTTAATGCTTATTGTGAATTGAATTTAATATTTAAATTGAACGAAACAGAACAGATGGACACTACTCACATGTACGCTACTGTCAATAACGACAAAAATCCTAATGAGCTCTGCTTTGATAAAGCCGACATCAAGTGGGGGTATTTATGACATAACACTCAGATGCGTTGACAATTACGTGATCCATAAGAAACTAGGAAGAGGGAGGTACTCACAAGTCTTCGAGGGCACCGACAAGCGCAACAACAAAAGAGTGGCGATAAAAGTGTTGGGGCCCATCCGCAAAGATAAAATCAGACGAGAGTATCAGATAGTTTCGAGCTTGAATCACCCCAACATTGCCAAGATCAAAGACATTGTGAAATGCGACCACCTCAGAACAACTAGCCTCATTGTGGAACTGTGCCCTCATGTAGATTTCCAGGAGATTTACCTCAATCTGAAGCTTGCTGATATCAGGGTTTATGCCAAACAACTCTTCACAGTACTTCGTCATCAAATTATCAGGCTCTCGACTATATTCACTCCCAGGGCATCATGCACCGTGACATCAAGCCCCTCAACCTCCTCATTAACCCAGAAACCAAGAAACTGAAAGTTATTGACTTCGGGCTCAGCGAGTACTACATCCCCGAAAAGGAGAACAACGAGTACGTCGGCTCTCGCTTTTACCGAGCGCCTGAGCTTATCTTTGGGAATTTAGCCTATGACTACAGAGTGGACTGCTGGTCTGCAGGGCTTGTGCTTGCCGCAATGGTACTAATAGTATAAGATGCAGATTTTCAAGAAAGCCCCTTTCATCTACGGGACCAGCGAAATCGACCAAATCCTAAAAGTAACAAAGATAGTCGGCACCAAATAGACTATCTAATACATCAAGGACAACAAACTAGTGGAAAGGAAGGGCCACTCCAAAGAGAACTTGTGTTTCGATCTTATCATCGCCTACCAGAAGGGAGAGATGGCAGTTGAGAAGAAGTCAACCTTCGAGGAGTTCACCAATGAGCACAATGAGGACAATTGCACAGGAGAAGCAATCGATTTAATTAATAAACTTTTGGCCCTTGATTTCGTAATTTCGCAATTATCTTAGACTAGAAGACTCACAGCCAAAGAGGCTCTCAAACATCCCTTCTTTGATTGAGTGCAGTTATATGAATCATTGATATCATATTGTGCTGAATAGAATAGCGATGAATAAGTAATGTATCAACAGATATTACTGTTTATATTATCTCTTCATGGAAGCTAGCTCTGTCTCGAAATGCAAATGCAGTAAGAGTAAGAGTAAAGGTAAAGGATCACTTGTAATTTTGTATGCTGTTCAGGCTGTTGACTCGAAGATCGAACCCTTCCATTTTATCTTTTATGCTGAGGTCTTATAGATATTATTCCAGATCGAAATTTTGTGAATTTTCATCCATGTCATCCTCCTCCTCATCCTCCTTCTCCTTCTCCTCGTCCTGTATTTGGCCTTCATCTTCTATAAGCGACACTTTACTCTATGAGTTCTCAGATTACTTAGCCTCCGTCTCCTTTTTTTCATTTTTGCATTTTGATAAGGCATTGATCATGTTCTAAATGGCAGACGATTTTTTATTTATTTCTGATTTCGGAGGCACCCACTCAAAGGGCTGATTAAATTATTGGTGGGTGAGTAGCTTTTTAAAATGAATCGTCCATTCCGAAAATTTGACGTCTTCGAAATAGTTGAGGTTTTTGATGGAAAAGTAAAACTCAATAAAATGATAAGGCATAAAATCTGGATTAAGCACACTCTTCGCATCGAGATAGTCTTCATTGCGAGCCTTATTTACCTTATCGAAAAGCTTGCCTCCCAAGTATAAATCCATCATGATGTAGCAAATCGATTCGACCATGTCTTTGGCTGTGACTTCTAAGAGTTAGCAATTGTAGTTACTGAGGTGTAGATGGCAAGCCAGGGAGCAGTACTTCAGATCTGGCGTGAATAATGATTCCTCTCCTTTCCTTTAAAGGCCAAAGGAGTTGAGCAGATACACGTCATTTTTGAGAATGTCCTCGTTCAAAACTATATTCTTGGGGGTGAGAGTCCGCACTGAGTATCCTGCATTATCAATTCGATTCAAGAGTTTTAACTATATTGGTGACTGCAATTGTACGAGCTGGTAGGTGAGGAGATAAACAGTCTTATCTGTTAGCTTTTTATTATAAATTTTGACGACTTCGAAGAGGCTGGGCCCAAACCTTTGGTGGACCTCGATTTCAAATAGCTTGCCTTATAGTTTTTCCATGCCGTTAAATATGCAGGGAGGGCAGATTTTGTCCTTCAAATCTTCCTTCAATTGTTTATTTTTGATTTTCCCCTTGGAATACTGAATTATAAGAGGATTACGGGTTTTATGTAGATAATTACAAATGTTTTGGAAATCATGTCAATACCCTTATAGGCTCGGAATCTGACTTCGGTGTCTGCGAGGGAGGTGAGGTTCAATGCGGATTTGAGAATGAATCGGTCATTCAGCATAATTTTATTGGCATTTTATTTCTCAGACCTAGACTTCTGGGTATTAGATGAAAAAAAGCCACTGAACTTCGGACTTCGACTCGCTTAATCCTTCTTCGTCGCCATCTATTCTATGAGTATAATATTCGATATTATAATCTGCGTTTAAACTATTCATCCCCAAATGCAGCCCTTATTAAATAATAGTTTAACTCATTTTTGAAATGGAAGATCAGTAAAGTGGACTGTCCTGTAGTCAACACCAAAACCCACTAAAGTATATCTGCCTTGACGAATAGTGCAAGGAAAACTTTCTTATGTGCTAAACTTGCCATTCCTCGAACATCCACAAACACTCCAAGACGACTGTGCAGAAGATCTCCGAAGTGCGTGAAAAGTTGGATCAGAAGTGGGATAATGTGCCCAGTGCAGAGAAGTGCAAATCTTATCTGAAAAAGATTCGAGAATTCTATGAAAAGATGAGAAAGGATGTGGTCGAACTATTAAATGAAGACCAAAAAGTTGTTGAGGCACTGCTGGAAAAAATCAGGTACCATCACTTGCCGGTTGAAGCCAACTCTCAGTACTACATCGAATTCAAAAAGGAACAGTACTCCCGCATCGACAAGGCCAGTATCTTGAAACTCATTGACGAGGCCGAAAACGGGGATATTAACAAGAATCTCGAGCAGCAGGAGACTATCATCAGCATGCTCGACTTGGAACTCAAAAAGTCCAATGACAAACTCATGACCCTGAAGTATGTTTTGCTCTCCAAGAAGATATAAGCATAGCTCCTGACCCCCAAACTCTCCGAAAACTCTAAAGTTTGCCAAATTGATGAGTTCAGTAAAGTCTACGCTTTGTTCAACTCGAGGAACCTGGTGGTGAGGTCGGCCAAAAGAATATATAGAGCCTCGGAATCTAATTTCTTGCCCAACAAATTCTACAACGCCTGCAACAATCAGTCAAACTGCTTGGTTCTAGTAAAAATGGAAAATGGTCGAAAAGTTGGAGGGTTCTCGACTCTACCCATGGTCGATCATAATGAGGAGCTTGGCATTGAGGCAGACGAAATTAAGTATATGGAGGATCGCACTTCCAGGAGCTTTCTGTTCTGTCTATCCAATTTGGCATCATATGACCTAAAGAATAATCGCCGGGCAATCGGATATAAGCAGAATGCAATCGGCCCTATCTTTGGCCTCGACCTCAATATTTCATCGAAGGAAGTCGAATCGAGCCTGGGAAATTCTTATCACAGCCCTTAGGGAGTTGGCATCGACTCTCTGCAAGCAAAAGTTTTTTTGCTAGGCGCTGCGAAATTAGCATTGGAGTAAATGTAGATTTGGCAACTCAGCTTTTGATTGCTCATTAAATAAATTCTAAATAAATTTATCCTCCATTTTGTGGCGTGCTGAAGCCAGTAAATGCTAAAATGAGCCAGCCAAAGTCGATCATCGGCAGCTGGCTCTTTTAATGTTCAGAATGAGGAATTCATAGGTTTATAGGTTTATAGTTTGCGGCCTTTTATAAATTGCGTGATTCACTCTAATTCTATCTATATTAAGTTAATCGACTAGAGTATGTCTAAGTCCGAGTATTAAAAAATGAGCGTTAAGTAGTTAATAGAGTTGCTATTATACAAGGACGAGCAACTGAAGCAATTCCGCAGCAATAAAAATGATTATCAACTAGAGAATAATTTACAAGCGTACAAATAAAAGCTGGAAGAGCAAATACTGTAGAATTAGAAGGCAATCAAGGCGTTTACTGAAATCACAGGGATTTCGATGTAGATTTTGAAAGAATTTGAGAAGTATGATTGCTTCAACATAGAAAACAATGATAAACGCCAAACAATTTCCAGTGCTGGGAAAGGCCAGAAATGTGAAAAGTCTTCAGCGCAACTGGCCGAAGAGGAATCAATGCCTGACTTATCCGAGGAATGCCAAAGCAGCACAAACTATTTTGAGTAAATCATCGGAGAAACGATGAAAATCATGAAGTTCCTTCATGAAGTGAGCGAGAGGCTATGCATCACCTTTCACTCACTTAACGCAAAGCCACTCTAAAGCACCCCAGAAGGTTTAGCAAACATCCCAGAAGGTTTGAAAAGCATCCCAAACATCCCAGAGAGTTTGAAAAGCCTCGAGGCAGAAATAGAACTCCTCAATAAAGAGGTCGCAGTTGAGACGATGAAGAATAATTCACTTCTGCAACTGCTCAATAGTATTGAATCATAGAAAAAAGAACTATTGAGCTTGATCCTGCGTGCGAGCAAATAGGCCTTTATGATCGATTTGCAGTCGCTGGGTGCGGCAGAACTTATCGAATTGGTAAAAAGACTAGCATATCGAGTGAAATAGCTCGAATAATTAAAAGTGAATAGCGAGAAGAAGTACCATGTCAACATGATGAAGGAGAGGAAGAAGTATGCCGACATCTTGAGCGAGGTCAAGTCAGTAAAAAAGAACTTCAAGGAGCCTTCGAAGGACTCTCTGATCAGTAGCTGCTGCTGATAGGATAAATGATTCAAAGGCATCCGATATTTATAATTATACATTTATGCACTAGAGAATGTAATTTGTAATTGGCATGATCATTACCATCTATGGGCCTTTTAGTTGTAGAACATGTGTTCCTTCTCCCCTGGCTGGTAGCGTGGGGCTTTGAGTTCTTCGCATGGGCAAGATTCCTATATTAATATCACATGCTACCTGATGGACGTGCTTAGCATTATTGTATGTATCCCCGTATGAGGATGATCCATTGAAGGCCCCTCCCACTTTCAATTGCTCAACTGGCCTGAACTGAGCTGCCTTCTCAGATTTGACCCCAGGGAGATAATCCTGCTGATATGAGCTATCCGACACGAATCGGCCTTCGGGCATAATGTGATTTTTTGGGAGAGGAACTCGATCTGCACGGACAGGTTTTCCCTTATTCAAGTAGTCGTCACTGTAACTAGAAACACCTTCGAAGTTTCCCTCCCCGACCTTCAATTGGCCATTTGGCCTGAACTGGGGGTTTTTTTATGCTTTCGAGCCAATGAAATCCGACTCATAAGCCGAATGACCTTCGAATTTGCCATCAGGCATGATTTGATTCTTCGGGTGCATAGCTCTTTCAGCTCGAATCCCGTTTCCTTTGTTCATGTAATCCGCTCCATAGCTGGAAGCTCCTTCAAAGTTTCCACCAATCTTCAATTCGCCCTCAGGGCGAAACTGCTGCCTTTTTTCACCCTTTCCTGACAAATAATTGGCTTTATAATCGCTATCACCGAGGAACTTGCCTTCAGGAATTATTTGATTTTTTGAATGGGTGACTCTTTCTGCCTTTTACCCACTACCTCTATTGATATAATCGTTGTAGTAGCTCGTTTGGCCTTCGAAGGCCCCTCCTATTTTCAATTAGCCCTCAGGCCGAAACTGCTGCTGTTTCTCCATTTTGCCTGGAATATAATTATCATGATAGTTGGTATCCCCTTCAAACCTCCCTTCAGGCATTATTTGATTTCTCGGTAACGGAATCCTTTCTGCTCTCACTCCATTCCCTTTATTCATATAATCAGCTTCATAACTCGAAGCCCCTTCAAATTTGCCTTCCAGCTTCAATTGGCCCTCAGGGACGAACTTTGTGACTCTGTCACTCTTTGAGTTTAAGTAATGATTTGCGTAGTTAGATTGCCCATCGAACTTGCCTTCAGGGAGGATATAATTCTTTGGGAGAGATTGTCGTTCTGCTCGGAGAGGAATTCCTTTATTTTCAAAATCTGCAAGATAGCTCGAGTTGCCCTAAAAAACCCCTCCTACCTGAAGCTGTCCAACTGGCCTAAATTGCTCCAGTCTCTCGCCTTTGGGGCCTAGGAAATTATCAGTGTAGTTCGAGTTGCCCTAGAATGCGCCTCCAACCTGAAGCTGTCCAACAGGCCTGAACTGCTCCAGTCTTTAGCCTTTGGGGCCGAGGAAATTATCAGTATAGTTTGAGTTACCCTAAAAAGCCCCTCCAACCTGAAGCTGTCCGACGGGCCTGAACTGCTCCAATTTTTCACCCTTGGGACCAAGAAAATTGTCTGTATAGTTGGAGTTGCCCTAAAATGCTCCTCCCACCTGAAGCTGACCTACAGGCCTGAATTGCTCCTGTCTCTAGCCCTTGGGGCCGAGGAAATTGTCAGTATAGTTGGAGTCGCCTTGAAACTTGCCTTGAGGCATTATTTGGTTTTTGGGGAGTGGAATTTTCTCAGCTCTTTGCCCCATGCCTTTATTTAAATAATCCTAGATGTAGCTTGTGTTAGCCCGAAATGGATCTTTGCTCAGCTCGAGCTCCCCTTTGGGCACAAATTTCTCAGTCGGTTTCATATTATTATTGCGCTCGTTATAGTCGTTATTGTAAGAGGATTGGGCTGAAAACTTGTCCTCAGGGAGGATGATGTTCTTGTGGATTATGGCATACTTGGCTTAGGGTTTATAGTTTTCGTGCCTGGGATAATCGGAGACATAGGACGAGTTGTACTCTCCCTTTTTGGAAGGTTCAGGGCACTTATGCCTTCCTAAGATGAGACAATGTGTACCACACTTGCAGGCGTTGCATATGCACTTTCCATCGATTTGATGCTAGATATTCTCGTTTCTTATCGCTCTGACTGACATAATAAACAATTCTATTCGATAACTATTATAAATGTTTATTGATATAATTATCGATCTGTTCGGCAGCATCAAAAAACAGGGGTTGGGGTTGGGGTTGGGGTTGGGGTTGGGGTTGGGGTTGGGGTTGGGGTTGGGGTTGGGGTTGGGGTTGGGTTGGGGTTGGGATTGGGGTTGGGA
>NW_028282416.1:0-16056 GCF_059751285.1 Brachycentrus maculatus | reverse complement strand
CTTGCAATAAGCGCGCGAAAGTGCAATTCGCAGCTCCGCCAATATTCAAGGTAAGGTGTCCCTAAGCGAGCAGGTGCCGGTGAAGTCAATCGATGATATTTGACGACGGCACTTGGTTTCACTTAACTTGTCGAATATTAGACCGAATGCCGTGGGTGGCGGTCCAGTATGCGACTTCGCGCGCGAATTGCTCCTCTCGCTGCGGGGAACCAGAGCGAACTGAGACCTCCGCACATCCGCAGCAACCGTTTTATTTATTTTCAGCCGTAAAAGACTCCGGTTGTATGATATTAAGCGTGAACTTGACCTCGAAAATTATTCTGTTTCAGTGTCGGTTTACACAGAGCCGCATTACTGCATTTTGGAGATTACGGCATCGCGTTTTGTGAATACGAAGCCATCTCGCATTTCACAGTACTTTTAGCAAAAATACTTTATACTAATACAGGAACAGTAGACGAAAGTGCTTTAAATATATATATATATATATATATATATATATATATATATATATATATATATATATATATATATATATATATATATATATATATATATATATATCCCGTTCTGGAGGTCCTGGGTCCGGTTGCAGGAGGGGGGGTGAAATAAATATAGGTGATATTTTTCACTCTAATATTTATTCAACATTACCCTAGACTGGTAGGTATCTGAAGTGAAAGGCTAATAATCACCTCTCATTCATGTGTTAACGATCAAGATAACACTGCATTTATATGATGCAATGCCCTATGCACTATCGGGGTGTGGATAAGAGTTTGAAGAAGAATATATATATAAATATATATATATATATATATATATATATATATATATATATATATATATATATATATATATATATATATATATATATATATATATATATATATATATATATATATATATATATATATATATATATATATATATATATATATATATATATACATATATATATATATATATATATATATATATATATATATATATATATACATATATATATATATATGATTATATAAATTGCATTTTATATTTATATTGATTTATAGAGAATTAATCTATATCGTTGATTTTTTTACGGTTTTTGTTCTACAAAGAGTGGGTTGTAATTTTTTTGTATTAGTAATACTATCATAATAATTTTTGAAACGTCATTTTTCTAAAATTTCTCAACGGTGATTATACTTTAAATTAAAGTTTTACTTGTTGAATACCACTACTTCTTTAAATCTATCGTGACACGTGTTTTGATGCATTCCGCGTCATTCTTAAACACCAATGATGTGTTTGAAAATTATAAGAAATGCATCGAAACATGTGTCACTATTGATTTTAAGAAAGAGTGGTATTTACCAAGTAAAACTTAAATAAAATAAAATATTATCCTTCTACCATTGGTTGAACACGTGGTTTTTAATTATATCTCGGAAAATATACAGATATTAAAATATCCTGTTTTCCAGAGTTCAGACTTATAGAGGGTTAAAAGCTGTTAATTTCGAAATCGATTTTAAGACTTTTTTAAAATTAAATCTATATATTTTTAAGAAACAATATATTTGAAATAAAATCATCCATAATGACATCATCATAATAATAATAATAAAACTCTTATCCGCACCCCAATGGTGCATAGGGCACTGTGTCATATAAACGCAGTGTTATCTTGATCGTTTACACATGAAGGAAAGGTGATCAGCCCTCCGCTTCAGGTACCAGTCCAGGGTAATATTGAATAAATATGACTGTGAAAAAATCACTTATATTTATTTTACCCCCCTTGGGAATCGAACCCGGGACCTCCAGAACGGTAGCCGAGCGTGCTGACCATTACACTACGGAGGCGGATAATTTCATCCAAACTCATGATCTGTGCAAATGTTTATACAAAATAAATCAATTATAATTTTTTTGTGAAAGCCACAGACATATTTATCGTATCTTTTCTTATAAATTTTATCTATTGTTACAGAAAACATCTCCTTATCCATATATTCACATAAGTTACATTTTTTTGCAGGTTCAAACGGATATTCGTTTTGTTAATAATTTACTATAGTTAATTTACGTTTATTTTTATATTCATTACATGCAGCGGCGATTTGGTGGGTAATACACGAGGGAATGCAAAAAATATTTGCCCGGTGGTAAATTTACATATTCATTACATTTATATTTGGAAGTCATACACAGTTCAAGGTTGAGGGCTCGGTTTTTTTTCGTTGGGTATAATTCATCTGGGGCTCGATTCGATCACCTCAAGAGACCGACACGGAAATTAAATAAAGACCTCTATTTTATATTTGTACACATGCAGTATTTTTTAAATTGTAATTAAAGTGAGTAAAATTAAAGAAGAACACATGACATGGAATTAATGTTTAAACTAGATTTTTGACAAAAATGTTAAAACGTTAAGTTTGACAAGCTTTTACATTTTTGACATCTCAACTTGAAAAATAATATGGAAGGCTGGATATTTTCAGAGATGTCATAGGCTGGTTAAGTGATCACTTTATACAAGTGTAACATTCACCATTCTACTCATGATTGACAACCAAATTACTGATTATTTTTTAATTACTCATGTATGAGTTCACAACAGCCATTTATAATTGGATTTAGAAAGCGTTTATATGGCAGTGAGCCTTTTATGTGAATGCAAGATTCGAACCCGGATTATTTTACATACTGGGAAACGCCTGAAAACCTGATTTTGAATTTATATGCAGTTAATACTTTGACCACTTATTTTATTCATGGCATTTTATGTGTGTTCATATACTTAAAAATGTAATATAACTCTCAACTGGAGAGAAAACACAAAAAAAAATACATTATAAAGATATCAATTAACATTCCTTTTCGGGTCAAATCCAATATATGTGAAATATAATAAATAAAATATAGAACCCTTATCCGAACCACAATGGTACATAGGGCATTGCTTCATGTAAACACAGTGTTATCTTGATCGTGTACACATGAAGGAAAGGCTCCGCTTCAGGTACCAGTCCAGGGTGATATTGAATAAATATTACAGTGAAAAAATCACTTATATTAATTAGACCCCCCCTGGGAATCAAACCCGGGACATCCAGAACGGTAGCTGAGCGTGCTGACCATTACACTACATATAGTATACCATTACACACTATATATATATATATATATATATATATATATATATATATATATATATATATATATATATATATATATATATATATATATATATATATATATATATATATATATATATATATATATATATATATATATATATATATATATATATATATATATATATATATATATATATATATATATATATATATATATATATATATATATATATATATATATATATATATATTTATATATAAAGCCAGCCAAATGCCAAGTCGTAAGCCCTAGGATTCTCAGACAACCATCTGCTTTCGCATAAAAAACGATAGATGTGTCATCTCAAATTGAGAGAGCTAAAAGATTTTCTAAGTAATAATAATTTACAATGCAATGATTCGTTACTGCAGAGATAAAATACAAACTAAATATGTATATATACTTAATATTTTGTTTTCGTAACCCGAAATAGTGGTGCCAGACATTCATGCAACGAGATAATAAATATCACGCTTCATTATGCACTAAAACCTTCTCGTCTTGGGCAGCTGCAACAGCGCGAACTGCGCCCAAATGCATTCATTTAATTCATCCATATTTCACTGGAAAATCACCACCAAAAGACAATTTCAAAATATAAAACCATGATATAAAAAATCAAATACAATTTTCAACGGCACTTTACGATTATCGTTTTTAAAAATACTAGCTACGTACTTTACAGTATCAACTTAGCATTTTTAATTTAACCTACTACATTTGAAAAATATATTTTTTTTTGGTCAATAAATTAACTTGATAAAAATATAAAATATTATAAGTATATTAAATGAAATGGCATTGGACGAATATGACATTATTTTATTCTCTAAATAAATTATCCCAAAGAGAAGACTTATTTAATTTTACCAAAATTCTCAAACCTGTTTTAAAAACCAACTTTACCAGTAAAATCGCTCTAAAGTTTTGTATAATGGGAAACGGTTCTGTTTATTCAATTCACTTTATTGCAATGAAATCTCTAAAAACTAGTTATATAAGTTTGTTAAGTCATTATTATGGTATATGCCAGGGATCGGCAACGTGTGGCTCGCGAGCTACATGTGACTCAAATTCAAAATGACTATTTTTACAAAAATTTTGATTGTTATACTTTAAATTATTCCGTGCACAAAAGAAATTATAAAAAAATCTTCTTAAGTTTTATGCTGTCTTCTTTAGTTAATAAATTAAATCCAAAGTAAAATACATAAATCATTGAATGTTAAATGGTAAATACCTTAAAACATTTTTTGAGTAACAGAGATATTCGAAAAAAACTATTTATTTTAATAAAAAAGGCGTTCAATCACAATTGTTTGCGTTGATTCATACATAATATATATATACTAGATGTATAAATTTGAGCAAAAAGTATCTCTGATTAACAATCTGTTACCTAAAAAATACTTGTAGGTTCCTTTCAACATTCAATTAAATAATAGTAAATTAAAAATTGGCCACCCAAAAATTTCCAAACCGTTTTTTTATTCACGTTTGGCTCACTTGGTCCAAGAGGTTGCCGACCCCTGATATATACTGTTGTGAGGAAGAAAAAAAAACTTGAAAATTGTCGGAGATGTGACGTGGCTGTCGTCACGTACGTAGTCAATAGTTTCACATAAATCTTAGATCATTCACGTCTAGTCTTCAAGTATTCCCATATTGAATTTACTGCGCGTAGTTAAGTTAACAGGTTTTTTAATCTTTTGCTTTAAAAATTTCAGCATTTTACTGTTTGAAATATTCCTACAACATATGAAAAAAAAAAAAACGAAGTACTACAGTACAAATTATTATACTGTATTACAAAAAATACAACCAAAAATGTTAACAGTTTTTTTACACTAATTTTGAGCGAGCATTTAATATGGCATACCAATTTTCAAGTTTAAAGTAAAAGCACGACTAGAAAATTTAACTACAAAAAAGTGTTTCTTTTGATGATATAGAAACACTTTTTTGTTTAGTTGGTTCAGAGGCGGATTTAGAAAATCGGCAGTGTGGGCCATTAAGGCCTAATAATAACTAATTTTCGTTAAACCCGGCTAATCTTTATATTTAAAAACAGACTATTAACAGATTTGTCCATTGGATCTACCAATTTTTTTTCTTAAAACCCTTATCCGCACCCCAATGGTGCATAAGGCACTGTATCATATAAACGCAGTGTTATCTTAATTGTTAACAGGTGATGGAAAGGTGATCAGCCCTCCGCTTCAGGTACCAGTCGAGGGTGATATTGAATTCATATTAGAGTGAAAAAATCACTTATATTAATACAATTACCATGACCAATTTCACCAGCCTCCCTATTGTAATTGGTCAGCACGTTTGGCTACCGTACTGGAGGTCCCGGGTTCGATTCCTAGGGGTGGGGCTCAATTGTAAGTGATTTTTTCACTGTGATATTTGTTCAATGTTACTCTGGACTGGTATGGTACTCTGGTTGATCACCTTTCCTTCATGTTTTAACGATTGATCGTGATCCTGAGATAACACTACCTTTATCAAAAATTTCAAAACTTAAAAATTATTTACATAATAATATTAGATTCTAAATAAAATAGGAATAAGAACATCTTTATACTTATTTTTTGACATCTCATCAAAGATGAAGAAGAATATGGAAGTCTGGGCATTTACGGGGCTGACGACCGTCATAGGCTGGTTTAAGTGATCACTTAACACACGTGTAGCATTCACCAGTTCTACCCATTATTGACAACCACACTACTCAAATTCTTGGAAGTTCTGTATATATGAACCAATTTAGAAACCTTGTTCTTGAATCACTAGAACTTCATTAGAGACATCTATTGGTGAGATGTAAGGAATAAGAACAAAGTTTCTAAATTGGTTCATATATACAAAACATCCAAGAATTTGAGTAGTGTGGTTGTCAATAATGGGTAGAATTGGTGAATGTTACACATGTGTAAAGTGATCACTTAAACCAGCCTATGACGGTCGTCAGCCCCGTAAATGCCCAGACTTCCATATTCTTCTTCATCTTTGATGAGATGTCCAAAAATAATATTAAAATAACTCCTGTAATTGGAGAGAATCCAGATTTTATGAACAAGTATTTGAACACACTCAAAATGTTGTATCTTTATACTTATTATAAACATTTATTCAAAACAATGAATCTATGAATATGAATATGACATTGAATATAATTTGGGTTTATATACTGCTGCAAATCGACATAAAAATCAGTTTTTACGGTGTTTAAAAATGACGCGGAATGCATTGAAACACGTGTCACAATAGATTTCAAGAAAAACTGCTATTTACCTAGTCAAACGTAAATTAAAAATGGCTAGATATTACCAAAAAGTGACTACCGAATCAATTAATGGAAATTTAAAAAAAATCCGAATCAAGATCTTTATTCCAGTGATGTGAATCTTCTTCTTCTTCTTCTTCTTGGTGTTAGCCTTGTGGCCTGTTTTTAAGAGGGATTAATTATTATAAAAATTGTCATTGCTTTTGAAATTCTTCGGACGAATTTAAAATTAATTTCTGTTGATTTTTTTTGCTTGATAAAATATGAATGAACTTCACAGTAACTGCTTTATTTTATGAGTATAAGTACACCATTAATTTGTTTTATTGTTGTTCTTGTGGTTTAAATCGATCGGATAAGTGCGGGGAAAAGCATCAGATTGTGAATAAATTAATGTGTAACATCTAACTTAATGATAATAAGGTACATACACTGAACATTAATATGAAATATCGCAGATATTTCTTGAAAGAACGCCTTATTTTTGCCATAAATATTTTGCCCAATCCGTTTCGTGATCTATTTATATAATTTTTGTCAACTAATATGATAACGTTACTGAATGGTTGAATGTCAAGGTGGAATATAAAAATAAATATCACAATCAATTATTTTAAATATTGCTTTTATTTTATCAACTACTTATTGCGTCGTTTTAAAAAGTATTTCTTCCCCAGAGTAGTAATTTCTGTAAATCAGACCGTATTAACATCAATATTTTCTTCTAACATCAACGTTGAAGGTCGAGCGGTTAGGAGCTGTTTCTTATTTTTATTTATTTATTTAACTTTTATTTTCAACCTTCAACGTCCCAAGGACCCAACTATAAAATTTAGAATTGGCTTCACATGCTGTGTTTGAAAATGATGCAAAATGCATCAAAACACGTGTCACAGTAGATTTTAAGAAGTGGTAGTATTTACTAAGTAAAACATTAATTAAAATATGGATAGATTTTACCACAAAGTAACTACCGAATCAATTAATGAAATCAATGTTTTCTGTTGAGTTAGGTAAGGTTAATTACTCAAATATTTTATTTTTACTCACATTATATGTTATTTATGTGTCATTATATGTGAGTTGATTTTTTCACTATAATATTTATTCAATATTACCCTGGACTGGTACCTGAAGCGGAGGGCTGATCACCTTTCCTTCGTGTGTTAGCGATCAAGATAACACTGCGTTTATATGATGCAGTGTCCTATGCACCATTTGGATACGGGTAAGGGTTCGGATGAATGACTCTTTCCAAAGATTGTAATTTTTTCTCGATTTCTAAATAGTTCTACGATTTTCACTATGCCATAATATCGAACAATCTGAGTCTTTTTTTCTAAATTCCAGTGTATAAATTTATGTACCATTACGTTCAACTAAAAATTAGAGAGAAATTGATTAAAATAATACTGAATTTTATATTTAAAAAAACTGGATAAATACATATTCATATTGGTCAAGCTGTTCCATGAATATTTTAGTTCTGGATCTTATTTTTACACGAGTTTTTTCTCTGACTGTTATTTTTTAAATACGTTCTTGAATTTACTTTTTCCTCTTTATAAAAAACGCATTTAATGGTCAACAATATTAAAAAAAATGATAATGGGCAAATGAAGAACTCCTATTAAAATAAAAATAAAACTATATTTTTTTAAATAAAATTTCAATATCTCTTTCATATTCTAGTTCAGTATTCAGGCACGTACTCAACTGCGTCGCAAAATAAGTGTCATTGAAGGTTTATCATTAATTTTGAATAAAAAAATGATAAGTGTATTTTTAGTTATTCGTTGTCATGTATGAAAATTAAAAACAACAATTTTATCTGAATTTATCAGACTAAATAACCAAAACGTGACGAGGTATTATCAGGTTAGAGAACAATACATAATGATAGCATTGCAAATGTATATATATATATATATATATATATATATATATATATATATATATATATATATATATATATATATATATATATATACACATATATATATATATATATATATATATATATATATATATATATATATATACACATATATATATATATATATATATATATATATATATATATATATATATATATATATATATATATATATATATATATATATATATATATATATATATATATATATATATATATATATATATATATATATATATATATATATATATATATACATATATATATACATATATATATATATATATATATATATATATATATATATATATATATATATATATATATATATATATATATATATATATATATAAATATATATATATATATATATGTATATATATATATATATATATATATATATATATATATATATATATATATATATATATATATATATATATATATATATATATATATATATATATATATATATATATATATATATCATAGTCATACAGGAGAAAGTGACCAAGTGCATTGTTTTACAAAAACGTGATCATTGACTATTTGATTTTAAACTTGGAAGTATAATATATTGACTAGTTAAAAATGACTAACTGCATTAGTGTTTATTTTCTTGCCAAGCAAAAGTGACTTAAATGGCCCTCCTGAACATTTTACGTTTTGGTAGTTGGTCACTTTCTCCTGTACGACTACGATATGTGTACAGTTTAAAAATGATTTTGTAAATACAACTGAAATATTTCATGAGACCCCTAGATTTTCTTTTTGTATTCTCATGTATATTTTTTTATGAGTTGTACTTGTATTATTATTATATCTGTATTTGCTACCGCCTTTTATAACCTGGATTTTATCTTGAAACTGGTATTGGCAGAAGTTTTTTTATCGCTGTTATTTTTGCAAAGTAAAATACACATTATGCCATAAAATTTTATGTATTCTGTTATAATACACATAGTTAGTTAAACACAAGTTTTGTACAAATACATATTAAGTAATACGTTTCTCGAGCATTCCACTATCACTTTTTTATGTTTCAGGAATATAACTACAAAACTAACTAACCAACTATCAGTGACAAAAAACAAAAACATAGAAAATAGAACACCATGCTATTCTGTCTTTGCAAACATTCTTCGCCTCTTCCAAATGCACGCATCTCCTCATACTAGTGGCTTCCATAGGTTTTTAATCAAGGTAGGCAGTAGGGTTAGGTGAGAATTAGGCAAAGTAGGCACTGATGTGTTTCTATATGGAACGCGAGTAATCCAGGGTAGGCACTGCTTTTTTGGATACAAGGAATGCACGCCTCTGTCTCATACATATTCCGACTCCTGACAGGTACACTTTGAAGTATTTGAAGTACTTCAGCATAGAAAGTTTTCCTCGGTTTCTTCTGCTTCTATTTTTAACAACATTAGCTTCATGAATTTATTTTGCCGTTCTTTCTTCATTCATTCATTCCACATCTCCAAACTATCTCAACACAACTTTCTTGATTTGAAGCACTGGATTATTAGAGTATACAAAAGGCAAAAGCCAGATTGTTTATTCTAGCTTCAATATTTAAAGCTTTGAGTTCTTTTATGCAATTATCCATTGTAACATTAAACAATCATGGTGACATTACACATCCCTGTTTTACACCTTTAGTAATGCCATAATTGATCAAATTGATTATATATGATATATATAATAAATTGTATCAATTATGGCACTTTTAAAGAATTTTACCACGTTTTTTTACTCAAGTGGTAAAAAACAAGTGTTTTCTTTTATAATATCATTATGTCTTACCACAAAGTATATGCTGAAACAATAAATAAAATTATGGCACTTCTAAAGGTGTAAAACAGGGATATGTAATGTTTTTTACTAATATTTAAAGCGAGATAGAAATTTTTACCTTATTATAAAAGTGATAAATTTCTATCGCTTTAAATATTAGTAAAAAAACGTAATGTTGTTTATTTCACAGTGAAAATAAATCAATGGAAAATCTACCTATATATTTTTTTAAAAAACAAAACCGGATTGCGTAACATAAGAAATTCACCGTCTTTATCGATAATTCATTGCTTTTACCCGTGAAAAACGCAATATAATATGCTAAAGCACCATTAAAATATTTAACACTGAATTGAAAAATAACGGTTGTCGTTTGTAAACTAGAATTTACAATACATGAATTATGAATTCCTGAAACGTTTAAACAGTGGTAATAAATAACATAATAAAATGCTTGGGAAATGGCCATCGAACTAGTGGCCGAGTGACGAATTGTTGCTGCTAGGAATGTTGAACGGAATATACGAGATTAAACGGATCAGGACCATCGAGACGCTGTTTTGAGCTGCCCAAGACAAGGACAACTGTGGAGGTCTTCACCGAAATGTTACATTTCCATTGTAAACGATTTTAAATAATCAGGAATTCTAACTTGTAAAATTGTTACGTTTTGGTGCGATTTAATGATTTCATATTGGTTTAACAATATGAAATGTTGACAACATTTTGAGTGTGTCCAAATACTTGTTCACAAAATCTGGATTATCTCCAATTACAGGAGTTATTTTCATATTATTTTTGACATCTCATCAAAGATGAAGAAGAATATGGAAGTCTGAAACTTTGTTCTTGAATCAATAGAACTTCACTAGAGACATCTATTGGTGAGATGTAAAGAAGCTTTTTATTAAGCAGAAACTCTTATATTAGTATGTGAGATCCGAATCCTGGATTATAATCACACACATGAGAAACGCCAGAAAATACCATTTTCATTTTTATTATTTAAGCTTATAATTTAACCAGACAATTTATTTACAATATATTGAGTGTGTCCAAATACATCTCACCAATAGATGTCTCTAGTGAAGTTCTATTGATTCAAGAACAAAGTTTCTACATTGGTTCATATAGGTATACAGAACTTCCAAGAATTTGAGTAGTGTGGTTGTCAATAATGGGTAGAATTGGTGAATGTTACACGTGTGTAAAGTGATCACTTAAACCAGCCTATGACGGTCGTCAGCCCCGTAAATGCCCAGACTTCCATATTCTTCTTCATCTTTGATGAGATGTCAAAAATAATATGAAATGTTAATGTTAGTCAATGCTTTTGAAAGTATAGATTTATTTAATATATTGTTATCCACCTTGAAATCTGTACTTTCTCAGCATTTCTTCTCCATGTTATAATGGGTAAATTTAAACGTTGTGTTTCACTCTCTCTTTCTGCTCGGTGATAGTGTGTGAAGGAGACGTGTATTTTTTACCAGTGCTTACTATTTTATTATTATTTTTTGTTTTAAGACTATTTGTTATAAGACTTTTTGTTTCTCTATATTCAATAGTTGTATTCATTAGTTTATTTTTTATATTAGATATTGTATTTATGTTTTATGTTAAAGGCTTTAGCCGTTCAATTAATAAATAATAATAAAAATAATAATAACACAGCATTGGTAACATTTTGTCGCAACTTTAATTAAGATTTTGATAGAATACAGTAAACGGAACAGATTTGTATTCAAAGGATCTTTTTCTTTTGGTGAGAACCTCTACAATTATTCTCAAGTGATAGTCCATTTCAGGGATACCTGACTTGACACGTACAGAAGAAGGAGAAGAAATGTTGGCTTCGGCTTAGAGGTTAAATACTGTTACTACTACCGGCCACTATTCGCAACGAATTGGTGCATAGGGAATCATATCAAATCGATAAGGCGTTGACTTGATACGAAGACAGGGTGAGATAAAATACACGGCAAAAATCAATTACTTGCGATTGTAAAAAAAATCAGTGAAAAAATCAATTTCAAATATGACAAATGATGTCGACATTCACTATGTAGATTACTTATGATTTTCTATTATATTCCAACCTTTATTCGTATACCTAATGGTGCATAGGGCACTGCATCGTATAGAAGTAGTGTTATCTTGATAGTTCAATACACGGAGAAAAGGTAATCAGCCTTCCGTTTTAAGTACCAGTCCAGGGTCAGAATAAATAATAAATATTGGATTGAAAAATCACTACTATTTATTTTAACACTCTTGGGAATCGAACCCGGGACCGCCTACATAGTGTAGCCGCTTATCACTTTAGTATAGAGGCAGACAAATGAATTCAATAATGTAAGAAAAAAACATATTAATTACCTTTTGATTACATTTTCACAAAAAATAGTATCCATGGAATTAAATTGTTTTATCATTCTGAAATGACACGTTTAAATGTCTCTTTGAATGTTTCTTAGTGGCTGATATTGCTGACCTTGACAATGAAACCATTTTATTTGAGTATTCATTAGTCTTTATCTGGAAAAAATGTCTTTATCTGGAGTAGAGAATCTCTAACAATTTATTACATAAATCTAGACGTACGATGATATCATTGATAATGAAATACCTTTGAGTATTTTGATAAATAATTTATTTTATTGCAATATATGTTTAGTTATAGGATTCAACCAAAATTATATATGTATGTGTATATATATATATATATATATATATATATATATATATATATATATATATATATATATATATGTGTGTATAACTTTTTTTTTAAACGGACTTTATTTAGGCTTAAGCGGACACCTCCCCCACAATTAGTCCATTATATCGCGGTTTTCCTGCATTTATAAATACCTAAACAGCACGTTCAATGATGTGCATAGTTTTAAGGAATAAATTATGTTCGCAACCTGAGATAATTCTGAAATCAATTGAATTATAAATTTTGTTAAAATCTAGATAATTGATAAGGCGGATTCAAGTTCAAAAAGTTGTATTTTCGAGAAGAAAAAATTAAGTGTAATCTAAATTCTTATGTAAATTTTATAGACACAACCAATGAATATACAAAAGGTAATTTCTTAAACACAATTTATTTTAACATTAAGCGTCTATTACAATATTTAACTTGACGTGGTGAAACCACGTTTCTCCTCTAGCCTGGCAAAAATAATCAATTATCAATCGTTTAATTTAATTAGTCTTAGGTAAATTTTTTTTCTGTGCGCGCAAATATTTTTCATGGCTCCGACCTTTTATAATTTACCTGTCGTAAAACTAAAATGTATTTAAAAGGTTTGAATCATAAAAAAACTGTCGCCAACCCGCTGGCCTGTAAAGGGATTAAAGATTTGCCGATGGTTCTTTATTATTATATAGCGCAAATAAAATTATTGCTAATTGAAATGTCTAGACGTTGAAAATTTTGGGGGTGGATACAAGCGCACCGTCAGCTAATGAAAAATGGTTTCGAGGGCGTGATCTTCAAGGAGAGAAACCGAATATAACGGGAAGAAATCAGTGGGATCGATGACTTGGAAGCCGGGACTTGGAAGTCGGGGACTTGGAAGCCGGACTTGGAAGCCGGCAGTTGGTCGGAAAAGAGTTGGTCGGAATAGTGACTTGGAAGCCAACAATTGAAAGGATCAGTTAGAAGGGATCCATCAGATCAGAGAAGACCGACCAGTCGGACTGGTCGGAATAGTCAGTCGGGAGAAATAGTCAGTTGGAAGGAGCACTATTTTCGGGAAATCAGTGGGATCGAGGAGTTGGAAGGAGCAGTCGGGAGAGATCAGGGGGATCGAGCAGTCGGGAGAAATCAGTTAGAAGGAGCATACCTACACCAGGTTTTAAGACTTAAGTGAGGAGAAGAGCGGGAGCTCTACGCAGGGAGAGAGAAGATAGAAAAAAAGGGAGTTACTCATCCGGAGTATCAAAAGCAGACCCACGCCGGGTCATAAGCCTCAAATTAAGAGCTGAAGCTCTACTAGGAGAAGAAGAAGATAAGAAGCTAGAATCATCGCACGGCGGCCCGTCATAAGAAGAACCTCATCCCAGCATCCAACGGCGCAGTTTTTTCACAAAGGATCACGGCCACCCCAGCATCATGGCGCATCTTTTCCACCAAAGGTTAGAATAAGTTTAATTTAAGATAGGATTAATTAATTTTAAGCTAATTTAAGATAGCAGATAAGATTAGTTTAAGTTAAAGTCGCTTTCGCATAATTATTATATTTTTAATTAAATTAATTTAAGTATATTTTTTGTGCAGAATTTTCTTTCATCTCCCTACCCCTCCTTCTAATATTCCCAGGGTATATCAGCTTGATAAGGTGGGCGACGTCAAACTTATATTGACTAAGTGTGTTCTTTATTGTAACCGCAGACAGTTGGTAGAATTCCATATTGAATTGTTGGGTAATAAAATCCAAAATGAAACACGGTTATTGGATTTAGTGTTTGATAATGTCTTCATTGGAGTGTTTGAAAATGTCTTAATACGACGAAACGCGTCACATATTATCATATATGTGTAAATAGTAGAATTCTATCCTATAACCGCGTTTAATTTTGGATATATTACCCAACAATTTAAGTGTGTTCATCCTTTAAGCGGGCGATATCATATAAAATAATACTATATTATGTAAAACTCTTTTTTTTTTTAATTTTCTAATAAAAGAATGCCTAATAAACGAGGATTTTTTTTACCAGATCGAGAATTTTATGGAATTCCTGTAATATGCCTATAAATAAATGTAATTTTATTATTGATATATTGTATTAGCATATCCACACGCTTTATTTATAACTTGTTTAAGATCAGCTGTGTATTAAATTATTTGGTATTTAAAAATATTACTTTTTCAAATCGATAGCTGGGAATCGACATCGCAGGAGGCTAATCCCTCTTAAAAACAAGCCATAAGACCTACAAGAAGAAGAAGAAGAATAAAAAAATCTTAAATTACAACGCAATATTTCATACAAAAATTACGGGGGTAGGCAGAGAGAATAGAACGCCATACCACTCCTGTCATTGCAAAATCTTTGTCTCTTCCATATGCATGCATCTCCTCATACATACCCGCCGATTATTCCAATACACGACCTGACACTTTCAAGTATTTGAAATATTTGTTCATGTCAAATTTTCTTCGGTTTTCCTCTGCTTATATTTCCAACTACATCTGTTTTACTATTTTTTCTTCACTCATTAGATTCATATGCCCAAACCATCTCAACACAAATTTCTTAACCTTAACTTTACTAATGTCTGATATGATAATGATAAATTATAAATAATAAATAATAAATAGTATGAAATTGGCAAGGAAATTTTATTAAGGGTTATTGATGCTTTAATTGAAAAAATCTTTTGTTTGAGAATTTTTTATATGGAGTATTTATACGAAGCTTTTGAATGAAAAGATCCACGGTGAGTAATTTAAGTTTTTATTATCATAAAGCTTTATGAGATATTTGTAAGAAAGATGCTTCGCAAAATATTTTACATAAAAATTTTCAGTAGTTATGCCAATCATGGGTAGAATGGTAAAAGGTACACAGTGCAAAAAGTCATCACTTAAACCAGCCAACAAGTAGCAAGTCCTTTAAATGCCCAGACATTCATTTTCTTCATTGTCTTTGTTATTTTTTTTAAAGGAATAACCCGCAAAGCCTCTATTTTTAGAGGCTTGTCTGCAGGTAGGATAGTAAGGATATGGAAGGTAAATGTACAAAATACATCACAAACACCCAGATCAATTGAAAATAAATCTTGCTTGAATTTATTTTACCATTGGTGGGAATCGAACCCGCAACGCCAGATTCGCAGTCGAGA
>NW_028282415.1:0-61236 GCF_059751285.1 Brachycentrus maculatus | reverse complement strand
TCCCAACCCCAACCCCAACCCCAACCCCAACCCCAACCCCAACCCCAACCCCAACCCCAACCCCAACCCCGCGTGCTAAAATGAAAAAATACTCGATTTCTCCAAATTTCCAAAATTGAAAGCAGCATTTAAATATTTATATTAAATATAAATATCAATATCAGGGTTCTCATCAGAGATATGCAAGCAGCGAATCTTCGTACTTTTCTATAAATATTGAGTGAGCATCAAAGACCTAACTCCAAACTCCAAAAATTTTAGCCTTTTTTTCGAATTGATCGAAGAGAAGGAAAGAGACGCAAGCTCCAAACTCTACTGCAGGATTGTGGATGACACTGGCATCGCCAATGCCCGATTCGATAAATGCGTGAATAAATTGCAACTAGGAGTTGTGTACCAAATGACTCATCTGAAGTGCAAGGTCATCGATTGCCATCTTGAGATTGTCAACACGTATATTAGTCAAAGAGTTTAGGCCATAAACCACAATTACGAAATAGTCGAAGCTCTTTGAATTCAAAGACAAGTCATATGATATTTCGAAGAAGTACTACGCTCTCAAAGATAAAGTCTCAGAACTGCAGGGAAATCAAGAAATCGAAAGGAAATAATAATTGAATTAAACAACAGCAACTAGCAAAATCGAAAAAAAAATAAAGTATATAGTAAAGGACAATTTAAGCAAGCAGCCGACGGACACAGAATACCGTCCTCCATCAAGATCGATGGTCATCCTAGAGAACAACAAGAAAAACTAATCACTTATCCCGATATCTAAATAATAAAACATGAAAGAAATCGAAGCAATGCGTCGTTTCTTTGATAAGCTCAATTAAAAGAATATACAACCAAAGTATCAGGAGGCCCCAAAGAGGCCATAATCAAGGCAATATGAGGAGAAACAAAAACTAGATAAGAAGTTCGAGAACAGCTCCCAAAAAGAATACGGAAAAAAAGCAGAGATTTCTCGAACATACTCCCATGCAAAATAAGAAGTTAAATTAAAAGCGAAGTTCGTTCCCAAGGAAGATCAAGGAAAGAGGGTTTATCATAATGAGTCCAATTATAAATAAGTTGATTATCAAAGCCAAAACCAGAATCAGAACCAGAAGACGATTTTAAAGGATAAATTTAGATATAAATAGAAATTACCTGATTCAGTCGTGGCCAATCCGTTGATAGCCTGCAAAACGGACAATCAAGGTGGCCAAGACAATACACAATATGGGCAAATCCATGCTTAAAAAATCCAGTAAGACAGTAAAATGGAAGATAAGCTTATGGACGAGGCTGAAAAAGCGTCTAATGAACATGCTGGCTCATGTACTATTCATAATGACATAGATACAAAAATGCAGGATATGCCGAAGCATGTCGGGGTTGGAGCCCATGCAAACATCAAGGCATGGATATCAGGCAAGAAGAGAAATTAAGATGAAGGAGGGTATGAGTGTCTGGTTGCTGATGCGACAGGAGCGATATGGGTTAAGCTGACTAACTTGATACTGGATGGCTAAAACTGGTACTAAATTGACAATCTTGAAGTGAGTGAGCAGGAGGATCGCATCCTGCTTAAACAGACATAGTAAGTATTCTGTTATGAATAGAATGACGGAGGCAAGGCTGTGCGACTTCATCGGCTCCTTTTCGCTGAAACTAATCTCTAAATGAATTAATGCAGTATTTATTCACTCTTCTCTCAATCGCAGTATCATTAGAATATACCATATTTATGCATGCTATTATTCATGCTATCGTCATGCCGTATTCATATGGCCTTATCGGAAATGAAGCCACCGACAGAAAGATGAGTAACGGCTTGATAAATGATGAGCAATCAAAGAAAATCAAGGTGTTTTTTCAATGGGTTCATTTGCTCCCGATGTAGCAAGAGCTCGTTTCTCAGCTGCTTGTCTGTTCGCACTATCCTATCGATCGATTTTTGGCTAATAATGTTTTCAGGCTTGAGGTCCGTCAAGTGATCATTGCTTTTAGGCTCTTTGTATTTGATAATGCTAGGCTTTTTTGCTGCTTTGGAGACGCAGGACCTTTCAAAAATATATTGACTGGCTTGGCTCAGGGTAAAGTCGACGATAAGCTCCGACCCCTCATCTTCTTTTATCTGCGTGAGTATCCCATCCAGTGACTCATTGCACTACTTTGAAGTGGTTTCCAGCGCCATGTCAGTCAGTGGGGATTTGTATGCATTTTTTTCATTTTCGTTCATCTTTTTGGCGAGCTACTGCTCAATTATTCTTGATTTCTTCAATAGAATTTGGTATCTAACCTATTGGGCCTGTAAAGTCCTGACCAACGGATTTACCACATCCTTGCAAATCAACTCAATGTTGTTGCACTCGACATCCAGCAGCCCAAACTTCCATTTTAATGGGTAAACTTCAATGGTCTTCTCTATCGTCAGCTCCAGCATCTTATTCTTCTTTCTTGTTATTGTATACGCTGTTTGTGGGTCCGCCTTCGAGAGCAACGCGTCGAACAGTTTCAATAGTTAGTTGATGTCGTTGACAGATAGTGAGTTGGCGTAGAGCTACTTTTGCTCGAGCAGATACTGAGGTGGGACTCGCGTAACCCACAAAGTCTTCATGTCAGTTATTTCTATGTTATGAAATGCATGCATAAAAGCAAGGTCTGGGAGTGCAAGGCCATCCGCATAAGAAAAGGAGTGATATTGCATAGAACCCACCAGAGCCGTGACCGAATAGCCCTCAATTCCTCATTCGTGAATATTTCATTCATGATGATCCAATTACTTTCAATTATACAAAAATAATAGAGGGAATTAATTTAAAGGAAATTTAGATGTTATGCAATCCGGCATTTACCCCACTCTTTCACAATATTCTCATATGCTATATATAGTCAGTATCATCTGCATGCAAATTGCTCATGAGGATGTGACAATAGAGTGAAATCATCATGCAGTTTATCATATCAATGTGTCATATTATAAAAGTAGCCATTAAACAATGAAGAATACAGACAATTAAACTGAGTCGAACCCTCATCAAAGCAAACACGCAATTAAATAATAATGCCGATAACTGCTGCTGAAAGGCTGCTACAAAATGGCATCTAATAAGTACAATCGGCTAATCGAAATGAACTCGTAGGGCTTTACTCAAAGGTAATGGGCAGTCATCCATTTAAATAGTGCAATCAGTCTCCACTTTCAGGATAAGCTTGAATAGGCTTTAAAGATGGTCAATACTTCCATCAGTATTGACAAACTCTACGAAAAAGCCTACTATCGAAGATTGCAAATTCTATAAGAAATGGACGAGCAGGAATGCGTAGTATTGAATGAGAATATTGTGCCCAGTTTTATCAACAACAAGTAAATAAATGAGTTAAAGGTATGCAGTTTATTAACTAAATAGAGCAGAATTGTCTTAGAATATCAGCAGAAACTCGGCCTTGAAGGCCTTGAAGCCAAACTCATCGATCGCCAATACACATAAAAACTCGCACTGAATAGCAGCAAGGGCACCATCGATAAATTCCTCGAAGCCACATATGAAAGAATCTTTCATCAGTAGCAATCATTTAATTGTAGGATAAAAAATGCCCACTCCAAGCAATAAGACATCGAAACAGAAATAGCACGGCATTACCGATTTCTCAAGAGCCAAAAGGACTCATTGTATTATTCGATCCTGATTGATAAATACTGTATGCAAGTTCATAAAATGATGGCATTCCAAACACTACCACGGGCTGACTCTCCACACAAATAGCCCCAAGCTAGAACTATCAAATACCTTGAACTGTGGGTCGAGTATATCAATAGTCATATCAGTGCAATAAAATTCTCAGAGATGCTTGCACGGGACCATGTCACGAATGAGTAAAAGCTATTGAGCTGCATGCCTTTAATCGCACTAAAACCCTAACTTTTCATCAAATTGCTAAATTCTGCACTCGTGGGTCAATGTAAACAACAGCAAATCAAAGTATCGACGACGATGTTTTCATTGCTTTCCCAGCACTTATACTCTAATTTATAGTATTTGAGGAAGAGCCTAAGCCCGAAATAACTCGATGATAACAAGCTGAAGTATTTATCTTAAAGCATTTACAATATAATGGCATTCATCGGCGAATAACTTAACCAGCACTTAAATATTGGGGATTTTGAACAATATGAGGCGAGGAGCATCTTCATGACACAATTGCGGGATATAAGGGATGTATGTGATCAAATCAGAGGAGTCTCCATGCAGTAGTCCACTTAAATTGATAATTTTACTGATGTTCTGATCAACAGAAACAGGATTAAAGTTAATCATGAGGCATTATTCTAAGGCTTGGTCGTTTTGCTGAACAAAAATGCTGGCGATCTGGCCTGCAGATATTTTGTCCATGAAATACTCTCTGAAATCGAACTAGAAAAAGTAGTGAAAGCTGGGGCGAGACTCGGCGAAGCAATTATCGCATAAATTCTTAGCGACATATAAGATAGTAGTAACTGGAACCAAAATCAAAGGCTACTCATTCAAGTGCTCATTAAATTCTCAACTTTCATGAAAGTTTCAGGGTACAGCTTCCAAAAATATAAACCCAGTAAGGCTGCGTAGAAGTAGTGCATTATTTAGAAATAGTCACTGTATTACAAATTGAGTGAAATCGCAAATAGTTTCACCAACTTGGAAGGCGTGCAAAATTGCCTTGCTCCAAAAAAAGAGAATAAACCTTTTCATAAGGGGCAGTTAATTCTCCTCTCATGCTATGTGCACACGTTAGGATAAATATGTCTCTGCTTCCCTGAACAAACAAAAGCAATTATCAACAATTCAAATACCCTCAAATGCATCCTAAAAAACTTATGCGCCAAAACAAATCTGAAAGTATAAAAAGGAGAACTCGATTTGAAGTCGCATCAGACAATCAATAACTTTTATACATCTTCTCTCATCATTTTGTATACCTGCTTGGTCGATATACAATCTGAACAGTCGAGCCACTTTGCGACTAAAATGGGAGTATCAGTCGAAGAAATCGAACACGCCCGCAAAATACAGGGTGAACATGTGTAAATCGACAAACAATGCAGGAAGAAGTTTTTAAGCCTCATCGGGGAGGAAGACGATTGGAATTAAATTCTGATTAATGTCCTTAATGGCTTTCGAGATTCATATGGCTTGTACTTGCAAGATGAAGCGCAGTTTTTACGGGTGGCCAAAATGATCGCATCGATTTTAGAGGCAGTTTCTTTGTAGTATCCTCGCAAAATGTATCATTCTACTTTCATTACGCTGAGCATATAAATATTCGCAACCAGCAAAAATCTCCACAACGAAGACCTACAGTACAGAATTAGCAAGTTTATGAGTAACATCTGCAAAAACTGCAACTCCCAAATGTTTAAGTATTCCCAACTGCAGAACATCGTAAACATACTGAGGTATGGTATATAAAATGGAAAACACGAGCTGCACATATTCGAGAGCCTACTCAGTTTGGTGCAACTATCCTCGCAAAGAGTTGAGTTCCCGCTGCAGACTCTGATCGAGCTACTGATGGAAGAGAACCAATACATTGTGCATGCGTCACTCGAGGTTATTAATAACATGCTTGTGAACCAAGCGAGCCAATAAATATCAGACTCGGGAGCCTATACGAAATTCACTAAGAATATTCAGAAGTTAACAGAAGTTTCTCTCAAGTACTACTCCTTCTACAGGGAGAAAGTGTACAGTCGCTCAATCCCATCCAACGTTCATGACTATTCGCATCCCTGCAAGGTCTATTGCACGCTCCTCTCGGTGCTGATGATCCTTGACGAAATGTGTCCCACCCTCGCCAACTCTTCCATCGATTTTTAACAACTCCGCACTTCTATTTCTCTCGCTGTCCGATAACTCCAAAGCGAGTAGGAAAGCTAAAACACTCTATTGAAACTTGTGAGTGATTATTCCATGATACTTTTCAAGCTCATTATGCACCATTCTTACCAAAATCGTAAGCTTCGTCTCAACTATTCCACTAAGTTTTCAGAACAACTTTAAAATCTCAAACGAAATGATTACGGGAGATGGCAGAAGCTGCAGCCCCTGATAAGTCATAGCTGATCCTTTATAACCGATTAGCACAGTGATACGAAACTTAACTTAATAAATATATTTATCATAAAATTCGGTTGAATTATCTAACGCATATATGTTTATAGAACAAAACCCTGGAGAGCCCTTTCTAATAGCTAATTTGCGAATGGCTCTACCCATTTATTCGTAACTCTTGCCATTATTCATTCAAATGAGGTTTAAATTTATCACTAAACTCATTGACTTCAATATTAATTGAGCAAAAAGTGTCACTAACAAATTCTGATCATACAATTTATTACACTCCTTTGAGTTACTAGTGTCTTGCCAGTTTAAATCGAAATGGCTGAAATGAAATTGATTCGATAAGCGAGGAGATATCCGGTTTTTATTCGTTCATTAAGCTCTATTGGTAGCTGTCAGTTTATTATATTTGATAAATGCTCGATGCCTATTTTGCTCGGCCCAGCGCCATTCTGTCCAGTAGCTTATTTTCTAATTTTATGCGTTCGTTGATAATTCTCTGGATTGTATGACTGGATTCAACTAAATTTACTGAAGCCTACCTTGCAACAGACTATACTTTTTATATCCACTTGCTGTAATCATAGGACTCGCTGAAAATGTTTTCCAAACTGTCCTTCGAAATATACTTAACAAGTAAGTCGAAACCCTGTTTTTCATCGAAACGCTCATACTCACAATTTCTATTCTAAATTTATAACAGTGTAATCAGCATGGATTTCACGCAGTTCTTTTGTATGTGTTTTTGCTTGCTCACTACTTCGTAGGAAGTTCTTTTCAAACGGTTATGACCATTTTTAATCGGAAGTTGCTGAGAGCTCCTGTAGATGCTGCCGTCTTTTACTTCGCTTTGGTCACTGTTTTGTAGTAATTGCTTTGAGGCGCAAATGAATAGTCCGACTTCCTCCCGAAACGTAATAAAGACAGTTTTCAAATTGAATTATCTTAAGAATATATGCCGCTTCTGGCACTCTCGAAGAAGTTTAATCTATAATGAGGAAAGAAGTACTAATGCAATTAAAATCGAGTAAATAATGTTTATTTTGATTTTGGCACCATTTTCAAGGAACTCATATAAGGAAATTCCAACCTTCTCAAATATGTTTAGTTCGACCAACTTATCGTGTATATGCGCTTCTCCAGAAAAAAATAGTTTTAGGCATAAATTATCGTATTTTTATACGCATTTCTTTATAACGAGGGTCTTACAGTTTTTCCCAGTTTTCCTCGATTGAACTTCCTGCATGCAAACGATAACTCTTCCATGATTCCATAAAGATCTTCCTTCATAGAAAGTGCATTTGTTACAAACCAAAGGAGAGTCCATGCAAAATAAATATTGCTGACCAATCATGATTAGCTTTTACCCGCAGATGGCAATGTTTTATTTATTTTCAGTTTGGAACCTCGATTTTTGGTACTTGTGCATATTTTTATAGAAAGTTAATTACAAGTGATTATAATTGACTATATCTAATTCTTACGCAAAATTTAGGAATCGGCACGGGATAATTTAAGACAGGATCTAACTATACCTCTCCAATGAATTAATTGGCTGTATTCATGCGCATTGTGGGTAGCTGAGCGAATTGGCAGTGTTTTGTTTATTTTTGATTATCCTCAGAGTTTGGTCTATGCACTACATATAATCATTATATTACTCAATGACCTCTGAAATTGCGCTTGAAATTGGCAA
This sequence comes from Brachycentrus maculatus, assembly GCF_059751285.1. NCBI lineage: Eukaryota > Metazoa > Arthropoda > Insecta > Trichoptera > Brachycentridae > Brachycentrus > Brachycentrus maculatus. The sequence continues at coordinate 53,454 of NW_028282415.1, read as the reverse complement.
GATAGGGGCTTGGTTATCGAAATATGTCAATTCAAAAGTACAGAAAAATCAAGACATTCTCAACACCAAACCCGGCCAAAGATACCACTGCTGCCCTCCATCTCTACCCGCAGCAGCTCGAGTAATCTGTTCACCATCCCATTTGCTTTCAGACTTCCATTATGGAGGACTTGGACTAACTTGCTTACCCTTACTTATCTGAAAAGAATCAAAATGCTTAACCAACCTCCGGGCAAAGCCTAAATGGAAAGTAACTCATGAGTTTCAATGAACCCATGAGAGTGGAAAATCAGCTTCATGAGCAGCTACAACTCGAAGAATCGGGGTTATCGGAATAAGACTACTATTCGGATACAAGATAAATAGAACGTGACGAATAGAAGGCAGACTTTGGAAATTTAGTCTTATAAAACCCTTCCTTTTTCATCGGGAGTGTTTCTCCGAGGCCTTTGTTCAAACTAAAAGTAAGCGATTTCTGGTTCAAAAAGATTATGATGGTGAACAACAAGCGCTCCATACATGGCCCATGATCATATGAAGCCATTTGAGCATCTATTAAACTTACATTAAATAAAAAATTAAATAAATTATTCGATATTTTCTCTTAAATGAGTGTTAGATTGAGTTCTCGGAACTACAGACGTTCAGGAAATTAAAGATAAACTGAAGTATGATTCCGCAATGGTGCATGATTATTAATGGCTGCATGTAAAAATATTTCGATATTAAATGTTTGAAATTTGTCATAAATCTCCTTTACTATAATTGCATTATAGGAATTTATGAGGAAGCTTTTCGTCCTTCTTGCTCTGGTTGCATTGGTTTCATTGAGCCAATCTCAGCAGTGCCTCAACTCCTAGGGCTAAGTAGTCAGCTGGTGGGTTCAATTGATATTCCCTGGAACTGTCCCAGGAGGATATGCCTATCTCGATAGTACTTACACAGCCCCATCCTTTATCATCCAAAACCAATAGCCTGATGTTGTCGGCACTCCTCTTTACAATACTCTCAACCAAATCAACACCTATGCATTACAGTCGATTGCGTGGAACGACGAGCATCCAGATGGCACGAGCTCGAGCACAAAGGCTCATTCGAAGGGAGTTTTAGCTTATGATGGCATTTCAGAAATCGGATTCTTCATTGACCACTCAATCCCCTCCTATCCCGCTTTTAATGGATTTAATGTAAATATTTCGATTGGAAGCAGCCAGTAAATCTATGGGCAGCACGTCTTCTGCCTCTCACTGGAAGACACCATTCTCTCTAATTTGATCACAAAAATCCTGCCGATCAAGCCCTTCATCTATGCGACCAACCTCAACAACCCCAACTCCATCAACAATCTTCTGGCTAGTGGCCAAATTGCGTCACCTGACTATAGCAGCCTATTCACTTATCAGAACTACACCATCAATGGACTACCCATGAAATTCATCTTTAAAAATGGAGCTATGAATGGCAGCATCTTCGAAGATGGAATTAACAATATGCTGCAATCGCCTTTGCTCGCATAAACTTGGGGCAGACCTCTTCAAGCCCAATGGTGTGGAACCCCATACCCCGTGAACAACATCCTTGTTATTCAATTGAATAGCCAAACCACTTGGAAATAAACACAAGATCACTCAAAATGGTGCTATGCGACCAACAACAACTACGCATGCTTCGGAGACATGAATAGGATGTCATCCCAGTGGAAAAGAGGAGGAGCTTTCTATTGCATTCAATCTGTAATTCTAAAGCAGGCCTTGGTTGCAATCACCTCTCAAGTTACACAATGCTGATCCTTGATAATCAATCTCTCATCGAATAAATTATGCATTCACTTCTGATTGTTTGATGTCATACAATTTAAAATTAAATACAGATACCCTTTGAATTTCATTCATTCTGCTTTTCATGATGAGAGTAGTTGCTACAGGAACTCTTGTCCCCTTCAGTTGCCGAATTGATTCCTAATAAGAGCAAATCTGAAGAGTTCATAAGGTTTTTGAGTCATCCTCCATTTTGTATTTTCTTCCTCGGAATTTTTAATGCGTTCCTCCACGATAATCATTACAGTAGTCGATAAAATTGATTTTATGGGATTTGCGCAGTATCTTATGTGCATGATTTCGTGATATGTATTCAGGAAAAGATTGCTAAAACTGTTTCAATCAAATAAAATGATATTAATGTTCCGCTTTGAAAATCGACGCGGAGCCAAATTTCTGATAGATCGGACCTTATGCACTGTTCGATTTGACGGTATTAAGTTGTGTAAGGATAAGATTCTATATTATTGATTACTAAGGCTGAGTGATAATTGTGAGATGAACTGGACTGAGACGCAGAGCCCCTCTTTCGATCGGGTCAAAATCCTCCTCGAAGCATTCAACAGCTTCATCGAGGAAAACCATCGAGGAAGATAGTAATAGGACACCATCATTCGAGATGAATGGAGAAAGCTCAAACGCCAAATTGAGGAATCGCCCAACGACATCAAGCAGCACCAGCAGTTAGTCGACAAGATAAAGAAATAGCAAATCTACAACAACATCAAGTTCACGAAGTCCATTCGATAAATCAACCCCAAAAGCGAGACAGCCAAAAAGATTCGCAAAGTGTAAATTAACACCAAGAAGCTCAAGGAACAAATTAACGGCTTCATGAAGTTAGTCAACGAAAATAATAAAATCTATGAAAAATGATGAAATCCATATCTTATATATTGCTAGCCTTCATTTCAGTAAATCTATTTCATTAGGAGCCTTATGCTCAAATAATTTTGATATATTTATTATATTTGTTATTATATTTGTTATATTTGTTATATTTGACGATATTTTGTTGATTTAACTATCTTTATCTCTATTTGAACCTTCAGGCTCCTTAAGTTTCCTCCAGATTTACACTATAATTCAGGTTAAGCTGCATCAAGCAAATGCACAAATATGCAAATAGATAATGGAATACTACAAGTGACGATGCATAAAACAGACGTAGCGATAAGATCATAATGTTGGCTTTGATTATATTTATGCAGGAATTGTTGAATGAATAAAATGGGCTTGCATAAATGAAAGGAAATGTAATAATCATCATTATTCTCTATAATATCTCTATTAAATCTATCATGTAGAACCTGCGTAAAATAAAAAAATTGAATGAGGAAAAGGCCTAGAAAATGTATGCGATGACTCAGATGATCAAGCAAAGTAGCACCAAAAGCTCAGATGCATCCTTTATCAAGAAATCCCCCAAACCATAAAAGCAGCATTCCGAAAACGAATCAGCCATCTTTATCATTAAAGACCTAGACGAAGGGAAGACTCAGCTCATCGATAACGAAGAAAAATTAAATGCAATTTTTAGCAACCTCGATGAGCTACCCGAAATCGGCCGCATACTCGAAAAGATATGGGAGACCTATCAAACCGAACTTGAAAAATAATAATAAATGTTTCTCGAGGCCTGCTATCAAGGCAAAGTGAACATAGTCAAGAAGGTGGTGGCCAGCAAAAGCAAGCATCCCATTGATCCAAAGACTGCAGTAACCGGGGAGGGAAAAAACGGCATTCATCTGGCCACTGTCAGTGGCAGCTACAAAAACACCGAGATTATTTCAGTGCTGGCCAGTTTTAATGTTGACATTAACGGCAGGACCCATAACGAGGAGCGCACTCCTCTGATGCTAGGGAGCATTTTGGGCAACGACATCGCAGTGAAGGTGCTGCTCGAGCTCAAAGCTGATCATTCTCTGCAAGATTACTAAGGAAATACTGCTCTGCATTTGGCCTGCATTTACAATCAATCCGGCATCGTGGACATACTACTGGAATTTTAATGCTCCACCTAAATTATCAACATGAAAGGCCAAAACCCAATCGACTGCATATCTAAGCCTCATGTAGCCCAGACAAAGAATATTTAATTTTAGAATTCCCAGAGGACTGATGTCTCTCACGAAGATAGCTATTATCGGGGCAGCAGAAGAGATGACATTGAGAAGCTAATGAAAAAGATACGCGAGAGTTCTGAGTTCACAACTTTAGAACTCGAACCCGAACATGGGACTGAAGACGAGGAAAGGAAGCCAAAATCGAAAAAAGAACATCGATAATAGAAAATAAAGCAAGTCATGATCAAAGAGATAAAGTAAATAGGCCTATCATCCTTCAAGAAAGAGTCGCTGCTTGGCAAAGGGGCCTTTGGGGAGGTATTTCTAGTCACCAATGTGGAGGATGATCGCAAGTATGCTATGAAAGTTCTTGACAAGGGGATGATCATGAAGCAAAACATTCTCAGGTACGCGATGACGTAGAGGAAGATATTGTCAACAATCAACCATCCTTTTGTCGTCAGGCTCCACTATGCCTTCCAAAGTCATGAAAAGCTGTTCTTGGTGATGCAGTACTGTCCAGGCGGGGACCTGTTGAAAATGATTAAGAAAAAAGGCAAACTCCCGTAGAAACTGACCAAGAAGTACGTCGCCGAAGTTATTCTCGCGATTGAGGCCCTGCATAAGGCTGAAATTATATATCGAGATCTAAAGCCAGGGAACATCGTCCTTGATAAGCACGGGCATGCTTGCATCACTGATTTCGGATTGTCCAAGGAGGCTGCTCTGGCCCACTCATTCTGCGGCAGTACAGCCTATCTAGCTCCCGAAATGATCTGGAGGAGAGGCCATACAAAGGTGTTGGATTGGTACTTGCTCGGAGTTTTTATCTATGAATGTTTGACAGGGAAGCCCCCATTTTGGGATACCAATAAGTAAAAACTGCTAAACAATATAAAAAGCGGGAGGTATCGGCCAATAGGCAACTAGTACTCAAAGGAAGTTCAAGACATCCTCGAAAAAGTAAATTATCTGCTAATTTGTAGTTATTGAGATCAAACGCATCAAAGAGGTTGGGCTTTCATGGGGCAGACGAAATAAAGAAACATCCGTGGTTTTCTGAAATTGACTGGGAGAAAGTTTATAAGAAATAGCTGAAAATGGAAGAAGTAGAGCCCTTGATTGGGAAGCCCATTGAGGAGGAAAAGCTACCGTAATTGTAAACACATTACGACAAGGTGAAAGGGTGGGATTTCAAAGGCTCATGATTTGTAATCCGAATACTTCCTCTTATAACCAATCATTATCTTCAGCGCACAGACTTAGTGCATTAGTGCATCTCATGATAGTTTTGGCTGCACTTCTCGGCTTATTTATTTTATTGATTTAAGAAACTCTGCAATTCATAAATAATGAGTTGCATCGTGATTTCGATTGTTCATTTTTCAATTAATTCAAAAAGATAGATGGAAAATAAACAAAGATCATAGGAATAAGCAGTTTTGGAGTTTCAAGGCACGATTTTGAACTTGCATGTGAGTTAATGCAGATTTTTTCATTAAGTTTATTGACCATTTGTCTTTATAGGTAATGGTTCGCTTAAGTTTAAGCTCTGAATCGTGCATGCCCCGGTTTTTCCAAAAAAAACCTAAATCTCCGAATTGTTACAATCTATCATTTTTGCTGTATTATCCGCAATTTATCTGCTTACTCGCATATTCTGGAGTGTTACAAAAAGTGAGATTAGTAAATCCTCTTTTGCATGTGTCTTTTTGTTGGGGAGTTCTTTAAAATTCATTAAAATTTTCATTGATATCATAAGTTGAAATAGTGCTGGCTTTGAAGGACCGAATCTTGGGTTATGTTTTCAGCCTATTGATACGAAAAGAGTGCTTCGCATGAGTTTGATTTACAATCTATTTTTCAGGATTCGCGACTTATTTCTTAGACTACACTCTTGGGCAACCTAGCTTGGGGTAGCAACTTACCATTCTGATTAATGATTTAATGCTTTTATGTTATTGTGGTGAGCACACACTCTCAGTTTCAGATTTGAGGGAGGAATTTTATTTTTTTCTTTTTTTTTTCGCCTTTTTGAAAATGCTTTGCATATTCAGTTTCTAACGGTTGTTCTTGATATCTTCAAGATGCCTGAGATGATGAAAAAGCAGTTTCTTCTTGCCAGTCGCTTTCAGCAGTTAATTCTCATTGCCAAGAGCTGCATTCTTGCTCTCGACAGCAAATATATTGCTATCTGTATAAATTTCGATTTGATTAAGTGGATTAAAACAGTTACTCGTTTCCCATGGTTCTGGCTCGATTGCTCGCATTTTATTGGCAATTCCAGAAATTCACTTTGTAATATATGCGAATATATTTATATTACACAGCGATATATCCATAAAGTTGATTAAATAGATTATCTATCAACTTTGGCATTTGATAAATCTATCAATGATACGAGCCATCATCCTTGTGACAATGGTGCTCATGGGGTTGGGGTTGGGGTTGGGGTTGGGGTTGGGGTTGGGGTTGGGGTTGGGGTTGGGGTTGGGGTTGGAAATTTCCCCTGGCTAGAAAGTAATCTTTGACATCAATGATGCTTTTTCAGGCTACAATTTGGATGTTAAAATTAGCACAAATACAACGACTGCCACAATAGTCGAGAAGTTTTCAGAACTGGATAAGAAGAGGATTCCCTTCCCCGATCTGATTGCCCACCATATTCAATCAATAGGTAACGAGTGGGGCACATAATCCTTTGTCTTATATAAAGATTTCACTGGCTCTATTTATTTCGGCCATGGTCAATTCAAGAACGCTTCTCAGCTTCCGGTGATGGATTACACCATTTTGGTTTCTACGGAGAAATTTGTGGAGTGCTTCGGAGCTGCCCTATTTTATGATTATGGAATCGCGATAGTCGATTGCGTTCATTCGAGTCCCGAGGGCAAGCTTACTAACTATTTTTACTACTTGAATCTGGTGAGTCATAGTGTTGACCGGACAGTCAAAAACTCGATGTTCGTTCCCTTCACGGCAATCACTCGAAGGCAGCTCATCCGCTTCAGAGACCATACTAATGGCTACACCTACTTGCTGCGAGCCTACGAAGCTGATGGAGTAGACCAGGCCAACAGACACAACACCTATATGGAGATATTTTCAGCTCGAGACCCTGCAAACTTGCAGCTGTTGAGGGTTATCGACAGAACCATACTTCATATTACGACCCTCCAAATCGTGGATTTATAAATCTATATGGGAGACATATTCTTCTTGGACTATTTCCACGGGCTGTTCAGGCTGGATATCCTTGAAAGCCAATAGTTTGTCATCACAGGGAGATATAGAAAGTAAGGTTTCTACAAGTTCGCGGTTTATAGTGACGACCTGCAGAATTAGCTTATTATCGCACTGGCCAACTCCCATGCAGTCTACGAAATCGAATGGGTCAACTATCTCCAACCGGTCATCCTGAACAAATACTCGCTGATGGAGCACAGCTACATTCGGTAAATATATATGAACGATCGATTTCTGATTGTTCAAAGCGCAGCTAACGCCACCAACTCCACAACCGCCAACTTCGAAATCGACTACACATGGGTGTTTAACAAAGGGGCCCGCACTTACATGAATGCTTACCATGTCATCAATCACAACACGAGCAAAGTTGAGTTGGATTTGAACAACAAGAAAGACACGCTCATTATAGCTGATGGAGACGGGATAACCCTGTATCAGTTGAGCCAGCAGTGGACAACTCTCTATTTCACAAACACCAGCAAAGTTGGATAATCCGAAAAGATAGTCTTTATGGCAACTTCCTCAGATCCAATTTCTAAGCAGTCATTCACATGCCAAGAGGAGCTCAATATTCACTTTGTCGAGCCCACTGACTTAAAGATTTGGCCAACAGGATATGATAGAACTACTTTGTTTTCCTCCAATTATCCTGGAATGCTGAGAATAAACCTTAGGGATTATGCGACAGGGGCCAATTTAAGCTATTCACTTGTCAACACCACATCCGAACATTAATTCCCCTCAAATTGGATTGAAATGGTCAATGAGACTTCTATAATTTACAATGGATAAGTTGGAGACATCAGATTCTTCCACACCCAGGTGGTGCCATAGTTTGGGGATGAAGTAATCCTATATTACATCCAAAACTCGCAGTATACCACAATTGTGGCAGAATGCAAGCACATTTGGGAAGCCACGAAAATTAACTGTCTCGAAGTCGCGAAATACAAGCACACGTCCAGAATCACAACATTCAGCACTGCCTACTTCACAGATTTTTAGGATGGAATCAATTACTTCTATATGATGGTGTTCCAAGAGAATCTCAAAGAAATTCGTGCCTACGATTACTTGAAGCACAGGCCGGTCTTCAACATTACCTACTGGGGCCATCAGGAGGCTGAAATTACCAGCATCGCATCCTCCAACGGATACTTATATGTTCTAAGGTCCATCATCAAGACGATCGACGTCTATCGCCTTAGTAAGTGCGCGTAAGCAGGATCATGCAGCCCCGAATTCTCTATCAATTCTGATCTTATGAAAAACCAAGGAATCGCATATTTCGCGCCAAAGAAGCTGATCACAGATTTCTCCCACCCTGAAGTGTTGTTCATAAAATGCCTCGGCTCAATCCTCATTGTCGATGTGGACAACCAAGAAAGGGTGACTGTGTTGGAAGAGATCAAATCGGAAGGGGCTCAGAACCTATATTCAGAAGTCACAGTGAACAAATATAGAATGACTATCGTATCTGAACCAGATCGCATTGAAGTATTTTCACTTGAGCATATCTACACCAAAAGTGAAGGAATCTTTCTAAAAACCCTCCCTCTCTATCACTATGAAGTGCCAATCGGCTCTGACATCGAGTTTTCGGATGTCGATGCAATGATCTATGTCAGCGCAAGAGACCCCACCACCAACAAATCAGTCATCCTCATTTATGACACCTACGAGCCATCATCATCAGGCCTATACGCAGTTATTAAGCTCGACCAGTACTACACACGTCCAGCTCTGTAGATAGAAGTGAGTGGGTATTATGTCGATTTCTTGAACGTAAAAACTCCAAATGGGTTCCAAGTCTTCTTAGTCTTCGAGACTCCGACCCTTGTCGTCAAGGACACACTTTTGAACTTTAATTTCCAAATTAATATTCAAAACAACCAGAATAATTTGACAAGCGAGGCAGTCAGAATAGAAACAGTCAACTTCCCAACGGGGTTCACTCCCACAGCAGAGCTAAATACGACAATTTCGAGCCTCAAAATCGAAAGAGAAGGAAACTATAGTTGGAATGACCGGCTCTGGTTTAAAGGGCATGTGTTGGGCTACAATTTCTCATGTGAATAGTGCGATAATCCTTAAACCAATACACCAGGAAAAGTAAAGGTGCGAGATCATGTTGAGACGATGAGGACATTGCCTCTGAGTGCCAATGATTACGTAGAAACTATAGATGGAGGTATTTCAATCAACCAGGACATCTATAAGTTCCATATAAATGGATCGGTCCACTAAATACTTCTCTTGCCAGACCAGAAGTCGCATGAATACTGTTCAAAAGTGGCAACTGTTTATGGCAACCCCATGATCATTTCAGCCTGTGAGGATCAGACCAGAGGGGTCAACTTATATGTGACGACGAGGACCAGCTTCAAATCATGGTCTTGGGGACCCTTCATGACGCCAGCATCCCACGCCCGAAGCTTAATGATAGCTGGAGACATTTTGGCCCTCACTGATACAGAGGCCTATCCCTAATTCAAGTATTACAAGGGGGCGATATACTTATATTCAATGGGATTCGATGCTACTTCAGCTGAGGAGTTAGATTAACTGTAAATCATTGATGAAAATGACCTGCTGATCGCGCACGGTTTCGGAGAGAACGAAATTTACTTATCCAATTCATATCTCACTTATGCGCCTTTCACCAAAATATATCGTCTCTACATCACCGGAGCTTCAGATGGCCTCTTTGTGGTGGACTTCAAGTACGAACTAGGACGTAGATAAATAAATATTCTCCTGATTCAATTTGTAGATCTCAAGGATTTGCTCATTAAAAACAATTTGCATATGCCAACTGACGCAGCATTTTACGGCGTGACCTTAGGCTCCTATAAGTACAATCCTATTTTCGATATCGAAAGCATGGTCATCACGACGAACAAGTACCACAACTTCGAAGTTCTAATAGTCTATGATGATTCAGGCCACATTGTCAGCCAAATCCTGCACAGAGTCCATTATCGGTATGGTTACTACGAGGCTCAAAATTCTGTGCGTTCCAGTTATGGCTATATGGTCATCGCCTACTCTCTCCCACCCATCTACCAGCTGATGACGAACTACACCAGACAAATCATCGCTGTTTATGATACAACGGACTATGACCATGAATCTGATAAGGGCTACTCTGAACGATACATGCTAGGGGGTTTTAGGTTCAACCTCACAACCTAAACCGTATTTGGCTTCAATCACACTTTCGATGCCCGCTCGAACGGCACAAGAATTGGCCTCGTTGTGACATCTCACTACAGTTCGGGCCGCAAAATGTTCGAAGTTTCATTGTCCAAAAACATCACCACCCATCTGGAGAAAAACTTCAAAACTCAAGATCTCACTTTTGTTCCGTATAGTGATTTCGGTGTCTACTCTTTCAAAGTTCCATTAGTCAATTTCTAAGAGAAAGAATAGTTCATTTTAGCCATTGTGATCATTGTGCTCGTCGCGTTAACAGCTTCCGGCTTTTTGATTTATCTCATCATCCTTCTTCGCAAAAAGAAGCAATCCAACGAGCGAAACCAAGAACAAAGAGTTTCTTTATTGACCGAAGAGGCTTCATTAAGGGAAACAATTGACCCATCGAACAATGGAGTCTATTAATCACCAATTCCTGGCGGATAGTAAGACGAAGATTCATCAGAAGAGGCGGAAGATGAGTCGTAGGAATAAGTTAAGTCTTTAGATTAGGCTCAAGAAGCTCCCAAATAAAGCTAAGAATTGAAAGCAAACTCATAAAAAGCCAATTAATAGCAAGCTGACAGCGAATAAATAAAACCACAAGAAGAGCAGCAGGCACAGGAAGATTAATAGAAACAGGAAGAACAACCGAAACAAGAAGAACAACCGCCACAAGAATAGCCGAAACAGGAAGAAAAACCACCACAAGAATAGCCGAAACAGGAAGAACAAATTGAAGGAGAGAACTTAGCCGACGATAAGGCTGAAGAATGATTGCATCTCAATGCCAATAGATTAAAAAATTAGACAAGCAATTAAATTGTTAATATATTTATGACAAAAGTGACAGCAAGTTTAAAATCACTTATATTATTTCGGTCGGTAATTTTTCACGAAATCTGTGGCCTTTTAGTCTTTCACTCTTAAATTTAAGAGGTTTAATAAATATCTTCTCTTATCTTCATTATTTTGCAATGTCGCATTTTCGTAAGCCCCTGTCAGTTTGGCTGTGTCGCTTTATAAATCATTGAGAATCTTCTAAAAGGGACGCTGGATACAGCTTTACACGACTTAAGCTCCGAAGAACTTTTGTTTCATCATGTGAATAATAAATCCGACATCCTTTTCGAGGTAGGGGATTACTTTCGTTGAGGCAATCGAAATTTTAAATTTATTCGGGTTCAAAATTTAGTGTCGCAAAAATAAAAAGAATGCTGAAGCAAACTGCTGTCTAAAAACATCGACAAATTCGTCTGGGAGATTTTTTGATATTACTGTAAACCAGGCCTCCATATGCTCCTGCATTTTCAAAAAGGTGTAATCAGACAGCTTGGTGGGATGGCTGCTGAAAAACTCTTAGAGAGCATTTTTTTATTCCTGATAGTAGAGATTCTCGAACATAAACCTTAAGTAATGATAGACTGCGATGTTTGCGACTCGTTTAATAATCTTTTATTAGTACGAAAGCACTGTTTCAACTATCTACTGAATGTTGGTCAGGATTTTAGTGTGCTCGGGGGATTGGCTTGCGAATTTTTTTACTAATTCTATATGAAAAATAGAGTGTTCCAGTTTCTTATAGATGTGTTCATCCAGGAAATCGCACATCATTTCTTCAAGTTGATCCTTAAGAAACAATAAGTTAAACATTCGTCTGGTGATTTATTTAAAGCTACTTTTTTCATGCTCCATCGACTCCCTCTCCAATGAATGTGGTTTGTCTCTTCGTTTTGGTTTTAGCTGCAATTAAGGAGCTTCTTTCCTGTAGTTATTCAAACTCTCATACAAAAACTCAATGTATTTGAGAATTTGAGTTTTTAAATCCTTATTCAGCCTCAGACGAATGAACTACGTGTATTTTTTAATGTATTAAGTTTGCTCAGCATTTTCAAGTTTGTTCAAAGAAATCAGCAGAAACTCAAAGGGTTTATATAGCAATGAACAGAAGTCAATGCAGTTTGTTGTTGCAAGAGCATTTTCTTACATTATCCATAGCTCCGTCCTCCGAGATTGCTCGAGGAGGGTGTCATAGTCTTTTTATGTTGCGATCAAATATTTGTCAAGTACTTAGAAATACTCGTCGTATTGAGAAACAGGCACAGGGTTCAGGACATCAATCTTAGCGAGTATCACACCCAATCTTAAAGCATACCCCTCACGATCTACTCCCTCCTTTTGGGAAATCATTTTTAAATTGGTTTAGGTTATTTCCATTACAGCATATGTAAATTCCTCAAAGAGTTTGGCCTTACTGATTTTTTCGCTGACTCCAAAAAGCACTGAGACTTATTTGGCCGCACCTTCCATGTGCTCTATCATGAAATTTTAATAATCCAATTCTTCTAAGATAAGAGTTAGCTTCTTAAGCCGATCTTACCCATTGAGACTGCCACTAATTGCCTCCGCCTCTAAGATGTGGCTCGATGATTCGATAGATTTCAAGTGGTTATACCCTGCAGATCGCAATGCGACGTATATATGCTATTTTGCATTTAAGTGCTACTTTCTGACATCGAGCTTTTCAATTAGTAAAAGTATTTTGATGTAATTGATAAAGGGGGTCTTATGCACATAAAATGTTTGAAGCTTTTAAGTGATGTTATTGAGCAGGCAATTTGACCATTGAGTCGTGTTCATCATCTTCTCAGGAGACTATTGTATTGTCTTGTTCTCCATTAAGTACTTGTCTTGAAATATCAACTCAAAAGGCTCAGAAAATGAGCGTGGGACTTCAGAGATAAGCCTAAAAGCCTTTCGCAGAAAAAGCAAGAGAACGATATTGCGTTATATTTTGAAAAATCTTTCACTGAATTTTGAAATCAGAACGAGAAAGTCAGTGAAACTATCACTCAAAAACTATTCAGCAGTTTTGACTGTAAAAATTGGGTCGATTAGCATATTAATGATGGAAGCTGCACTCAAGAATGAAAGCTTGAGATCTTTCGAAATCGGGAAATTTTATTTTCGAATTTTAATCCTTATGTGGTCATCTAAGCTGCGCCTTTCAATCTTTTTTTCATATATTTCTGATAAGAGCTGAAGAAACTTGACATGCCACAAATAGTTATAATCCTTTTGAGATAATTTATTCCAAAAGTCCTCCAGGCTCTTCGCTGATAGTTATTCTCCATTTGTCTTCACCTTCAGCTTCACTTTGATCATTTGGAGCAGCATCAGAGCATCGGAGTCTTCCTCGTAGACTCGAACGTAGCCATCAAACAGTTCATAAGAAATGCTTCTGATGTACTCTCCGTTGATTTCCCTCGAGTACTTCCGCAGCTCTTGGTGGTTTGCGAAATAAGAAGAGTCAAATATTGCATAATCCGTGTCATCTAAGCAGACGAATGTTATTTGGTCCGACAACTCCTCATATTTTTATATTTTTTGCTTTAAGCTGGATTGGCAATCGTTCAGCTTGCTCAGTCGGTTCTTCATCAAAAGCGAAGCGCGTAAGGATTCACGATTGAACTTCATCGTCTGGTTTACATCATAGCTACGCCTTTAAATCTGCTACACCCCGTACTCGTTGTGCTTGAGCCTTAGCTCATCCGACAATGTCTATATTTGGGTATTTCGGACCTGAAATTCCTGTTTGACTAATTTTTGGTGCTGCTCTGAAACTCGCTCCAATTATTTTTCACATACTCTACAATAGAAGCGAATTTACTTGCGGAAGACAGAGAAATATATGATCGACTGCTCTTTGATCTTCTGGATTCGGTCGTTTTCTTCCGATGCGAGCTTATCCAGACCTTCGTATAAAGACTTTAAGATTTATCTTTCTTTCTCCTCGGCTTGTGTTCGGTTTCCTCGATCCTTTTCTTTGATTTTCAGATATTCCTCTTCGTTTCGGTTCTTTATAATCTTCATATGGCCTTATTTCTTTCGTTTCGATGTAGCATACTCCGAATTATAGAAGCTGCATATTTATTGCAATCTTTCGCCGTAATTGAAATGAAGCTGGCTCGTGGTTTCCAAACAAGATAGAACCTATTTTACTGTAGAAATTAGTGTAGGGCTTTATTTCTTGAGATCCGGCATGTCAGTCCAAGCATTCTTACTCAAACGGATTAGCGACTCCGAGTACTATTTCTATATTTGGGAGTAGGACTGATAAAACTACGAGAGCCCCTTAAATGTCGACTTGTGAAGATGATATGCGAAATCATAAAACCGAGTTGACTTATCGAACGTGTCCGTAAAAGAAGTCCTAACCTTCATTCAGCAATTTTAAATATTAAAATTGAGACTACTTCCGCATGTATTTAAATAAATATTCATAAGGCAATAATAACTAAGATGCGTCAAACAAACACTTCCTACTCCTACTCAACAATATCATGCATGAATTCCCATCCAGATAAGGCCACCGATTGTCTTTTTGGCTTGGCTTTGGCTCTACTCGTCAGTATTTTTTTATTCTTCGTACTCAGATAATTAATTTTCGCGAAGTTAATTTTGCTGCCCTAGAGCAAGTTAGCACTGGCTTGATCGGATCCAAATTAAGAGAGTAAAAGACAGCTTTCAAAAATTTATTCATTTTCGATTGGCTATCTGGGACTTGGGAGGGATGCCTATTTTGATTGTTCACCCTCATTTTTGGTTTGGGGTAGAGACTGGATATGAGCTTATATTTGATGAGCATGCTGCTTAAATGCTACTTTGCTCTGGCGATCTTAGATGCCTTTCACTTTTCTCTTTTATTGGTTCCTCATCTGTGACTTTTTGATTATCTTGGGAGGGGCCGTGCACATATAATCTACAATGCTAGCTGAAGACTCGCGGCTCAATGCAACTATTTTTGGTCGATATACGCATTTTTATACTTTATGGCTCTTTTTCCGAGTTTGAGGCGCCTCAATTTACTTTACTTTCTATTGTTGCAGCAAATTCGACATTACCTTATGTGCATCTTCATTGCGTACATTTCTATAACGCGAATCAACAGAAAGTGAGGCTGCTAAAGACTATAAGCCATTATTGGGACGATACTTCTTCAATGTAGCTTTATAGTCCTTCAGCATATGATACACAGCTGTATTGAAGGGGTGTTTACAGTTCGAATCTTTTGTGATTTCCAGGCTTTGTGATAGCCGATCAGGAAATAACTATTTTTTCTTAGAATTATAAGTTTCCAGGAAGTGCTTCGTGTTCTTAAGAGCAATCTTTATTGATGAAAGTCGTTATCGGGGCTGATTGTCTAAGCTGCTGGCTATCGATGCATTCTTATCATTGTGATTTTATTAATTTAGGCTGTAGTAATGGTTCGAGCTGATGGGCGAGGAATCATTATGTGTGAAAATTGCAGATATTCGTTATTTCGAAGGACTGTTTCGGATGGGTGATTATTATGGATTGGGTTTTTTATAAATCCTGCAGGTATTGGCTGGAGAGAGATGTTGGAGTGAAGGTTGGTCTTGGGAGTTGATGTGCGTCAAATGTTTATGTCTAATTGAGTATGAATGGGATATGAGGGTGCGTTAGGGCATGTAAAAATATAAATGCAAGTATATTGTGACGTTATTAGTGAGAAAGAGGAGTATTTGAATTCACCAGCCTGGCAATTCCACTCAAGTTACTCTGATTGAACTGATCTAATTTAATTTGATGGCGAGAAGAATGCAACATATTGTACATATTGTCGCAATCAATGATTCTTATTATAATTCAGGGCTCATGTTTTAAACTTACTTATCCAACTCACTCAGTCTATTCGACTCAGCAATGGCAAACCCAATTGCAATGATAATCTCACTACTGGTCGATAGGACTGATCGAGTATCAATCTTAGGCCGTGCATCATGCTTATCATATCATATTATGCTCTATCATATCCCATTGATCTATACAGAATATATTTATAAGTTCGCAGCAGCAAGTCGATGTTCACTGCAAAGAGGCCCTTCTCATAAAAATAGTACAACTTAATCAGCTCGAGTGAAAAGTCTTAAAAATTTGTAAGAGAGCTCTATAAGAGGTTTTCCAGTGTCCGCTTCATCAAAATCGACATCAAATAAATCCCCTCGCACCTCGTGTTGGAGAGGATACTACTTTTCAGCGTCCTCTAAAAATACAATGAACAGTATGCTAACAATAAGAACGGTCAATAGGTGTCGAAAAGGTTCAATGAAGTCCTGCAAAAATATAGGCCATCCCTCATTAATGCGCAGGGTCTCTCCCAATAAGCGGTATAAAGATGTGAGAAGGCTATTGATCGGCAGCTCGTCAATTTCGGAATCAACGAGAACGAGGTAGGCAAATAATAAATCAACTTATACGCTGGGTTTTTAGTGTATTGTATTTGTGGTAAAAAGTAATAAAAATCGTTCTTCTCTAAGAAGAGCTTGCAGTACTCGAAGGCCGACTTTGAATCCCTGAAGAGATAATTCGGGCATTCCATTTATTTTTTGAATTACGACCAGGATAAGGATAAGAGTCTGCCCTTTTAAAATATTCGAGTCAGCAAAGACGATATCACGATTTTAAAATACAAAGACTCCTACTATGGGCTCTACTCGAATGCCAAAAATCTCGATGAAATCAAAATAGTGGAGGCTGAACAAAGCATCCAGATTTCGGAAATTTAAAAGATCTTCCGAAAATAGGAACCACCCGCGATAGTGCCCTAGAAAAAGGAAACAAGCCTCCTTTCGAAAGTTTTTGATTTTAAGCCAGAGACTCGGCCAATCAGCCTTCACAACAGCGAGGAGGCATCGATTCTACAACCGCATTTCATTGAATGTTCAGCTTGTTTTAAAAGGGAGCAGTAGTTCGACTGCATAAACTGGAACTACGAGTTCTTCTGTGGAAATTGCGTCATTAACCCAAATGTTGACACTTCCTAAATTCCTCCCAGCATCATTAAGAAATACTGTCGGGATCGAAACATTTCGTATAATTCCTACGAAATTGTCTGTCCAGAATGCCAGGGCATTTCGAAACTTCGAAACTACCAGCCTGAAAATAAACCAAAAATTTACACCTGCGAAACTTGCTGCAAGATAATTTGTCTCGAGCATAACGGCAATATCTACTCTTGCTTCTGCATCTGCAACAAATGTAAAGTGCAGACCTTCTACATTCCCAAAATGAATGTAAATTATTGTCAGTACTGCAAGACCAGGTATTGCTTCAAGTGCCAGAAGCAAGGCAATAAATTCTGTGCCTGCATTTGCTCCCAATGCCTTGAAGAAGATTCGATGACGCATGAGTGCCAGCCGAACTGCCATCGCTGTCGCAATTTAAATAGCAAACTACGGGTGTGCCAATGCGGGCTGTATATATGCTACGGGTGCTATTATTTCGAGATGAGCAAGGCGAAGAAAAACAATGCAAACTTCTAGTGCCGAATTTAAGACTATTGCTGAACTGATAAGTAGCACCTCATCTAACATTTGGCTCGATGATAAAATATAATTCAACTTGTTTCTAACAGTATAACTGAATAATCTGAATGATTTGGTAGCATTATGAGATATACATTTAATTAGCCTATAGAATAAATGGAAACCTCGAACCAACTGGAAGATTCGCAGTAAATCCTGAGCCCGATTAGAATTATCGGGCTCAATCAGAGAATCAACTTCTGCTCGGTCATCAGTGAAAGCGTTATTTTATATGCAGCCGGGTGCAACTTGGTCTTAGAAAACATCAAAAGCAACCATCAGAATTTTATATGGATCAATCAGTCACAGTTTTTGTATCAGTATGTTTTCTGCTTTGCGAATAGCTCCGGACAGGCAAAAGTGGCGCTGTTTATCAAGGATCAAGCCTATAAAAAACATGTACTCAAGATATTCGATATTGATGAAAGCAGCTACTTTCATCGCCGGAACAGCGCAGAGCATTTGAGTTTATTGGCATTGAAGTACGATAAGAATATAATTATGGCCAAATTCGATAAGAAGGGCGAGAATTTGGGGCTCATCATCTAAAGCTTCGGTTCCTACTGCCTGACTTTCTATTGCATGCAAGAAAAGGCTATCATCTCATCCCTCAACATTGAAAACCCTGTGATTGGGTTAAAATCTTTTTACTTTAACGCTGAAAACTATTTTGTCACCTTCGACTCGAACTCTATTTTATTCTATAATGTCACTTGCAAGTATTACAGAGAGAAATAAAAGATACTATACAATGAGTAGTTTAGCCTCGACGCAGAAATGCATGAGCGAATATTGCAGATTGAGTTTAGCGATGAGCAAAGAGATCAAGTATTAATCTTTATTTTAACATCGCTGGGGCAAATGAAGCTTGGGTGCTTGAGGAATAGTCACTTCGAAAAATTCACTGTCATTGATCTGACCGTCGCAAATGAAGGCCTTAATGCCAAAACTCTAAGATACCCTTCAGCCTTTACGACTCATGGCAATAAAATCGTTTTTGGTTTTAACAACTGTCGAAAGTTGCTCTATGTCACCTTTTCATTCATAAACTACACCCAATACACGATGAATATTTCGGAAGATGTGCTTTTCTATAGTAATGAAAACATTGTTCCATATAAAAACAATCAATACTTTGATAAAAAGTTTACAGTCACAAAAGTTTCAGCCTCCGGAGACAATTGTATTTATGCATTCACTGTGATGGATGAAAATAAAACGAATACTCTCATGATAGTTGACACTCTTCGCTCATTGACACACTCAGAAATTGATAACCCTTCGACGAAAATATTTGGAAATGCAATGTGCCATGGAGATTGCTACGCCGTAGCCCATTTAGAGCTGTGGGGTGGATTCTTTGTTTTGCATGAGAATATAGTAGACCCTTCTTCCTCGAACATTTCATACTTTTGTATTAATTTTGATGAGATGGCGAGCCTGAATCCAACGAGCGTTGCCAGGTGGACCGAAGTCTTGAAAATTAAAGCCCTCGAGGTGCAAGCTCATCCGCTTAACAACATCATCGTGTTGGTTCATGAGTAGGTGGTGAAGATTCATTACTACTCAGCATAAAAACTGCTAGAAAGCTATGCCACCCTGAATGTCCCGAACTGCCAATGCTGCTGCTTTACTCCTTTGGGGGACAGGCTTATGCTGGCAAATAATGTGGGTATTTTTATTGTGGATTCGTACACATTCCGAGTGCTGACATTCATTAATAACTCTGCATACTTATATCGAATCCCTAAAAGGTTCATCAGATTCTCGAAGTTCAAAATGGGAATCGAGCTATCCTCAGGTAACCATAATTATCTCTACGAATATCTATAGAATGATTCAATAAACTTAATGGGCACCTTCGAGCCTCATAAAGGCGAACACCGAAACAGCTCAAAGAACAATATAACTGCAGTCGATGAAGAGAGTGAACTAATCATCGAAGCAGATATCGGAGAATAAGTAAGGTTTTATGATAACAAATTGTAAAAGATCAATAACTTGCTCATTGATGTATCCTGCATTTAGCTGTATAAATCAGTCGATATGCTACTGCTCGGCACAAAGAGTGGCTAAATTTATTTATGTAAATGGCCAAATATTATTGGTTGCATCACATATTTGTCCCCAAAAACAAAGGATGTGATTGCACAACTCAAAGTCCATAACCACCCCATAATCAGCCTAAAGTTCACTTTGAACTATCGATTCATCAATGTAATTAGTCAAAACGGATAAGTGAGTGTGATTTAGTTCATGGAGGAACATTCCAAGGACTTATCGAGATCTGCATCATTGGTTCTTTTAAAAAAGTTTAACATGAAACCCATTTGCTCCTACTCGATAGGATCCAAAGAGGCAGAAACTAAAAGAGTAGAAACGATCCTCAAGATTATGGGCAAGGAGGCAACCCTGATCAAGCAAAATGAAGATTGTTACTAAGAATTCAAGGCAGAGCTGTAGCGAAAGATAAATTCCGACAAAGAAACATTCGACCAGAAGATAAAGGACTAAATGGAAACAAGTCCCTAGGGAAAGAAAGCTTGGGAGTTGTTATTTCGGTTGAACCATCTGAAGTAATAAAGGTAGTTTATGCTGCAAGATAAGCTCAAAACAGTCAACTATCTGTCTGAAAAACACCTCACAGAACTCCAACATATATTTATCCAGCGAGCCTCCCTCGAGCAATTGCAGAACGAAAACGATAGACAATATAAATAAATCAGAGCTAAGAACGATCATGAAACCGAGTAGGAGATTCGAATAGAGAATTAAGTTCACAACACACAGCTGGAACTTATCAGCCATGGCATGATCCAGAATAAGACAATGAATTAAAGCTATCAACAAATCAATAAAGGAGTGGAAATATAATTAGAGGAAGATAAAGAATAGGAGAAACTTGCCATGCAAACTAATTACTCTAAACAATTAGAATAGCTCAAAAGTAATACGCTTTATCTCACTGCTTCCATTCGCAAAATGACATATATGGTTAGCGAGTTGAAACAAAAGAGGAATTACTTCAATGTTCGTAACTCGGAATTAGCAACGCAACTCACTATCTTTAAAAGAATGGATCAAGGCTACGAGTAAGGATACCAATAACTCAAAAATAAACTACACTCCACCAAAGAAGTAAGCACGCAGCTCATAAATGAACACCATTTTGAGGAAATGAAAAAGTAGGAAACATATATCCAAGCATGCAAGAAATAAGTGATATTCAGCGACTTGCAGGAAGAACTGCAGTTGATTTTGGAAGATTATCAAAAGAATTAAAGGACTAGAAGCAAACTTGAAGAAGATTGCTATCAGGAGAACGCCAAGAAACTTTAAATTAACCGAAAACTCTTTTAAACCAAACAAAAAGTGAAGTAGCTTAAGGATAAAAGAGACTAAATCAAAAGAAAAGCTGTACTCAACGCGAACCGAATCAACAGGGTCTTATTCAATAGCGACAGCATGCATTCCAAAGACAGAAACAGCAAGAACATGCAGAAAGTGTCGCCTTCTGGGTTTGATGCGCATCTTCATCGTACTGACTAAAATGCCAAATTTTAAAGCCTATTGGAAAGCCGTGAAGATTGCTGTGAAAAAATCGCCCGTATGAATGTGATAAAAAACGAGAAGATCAAAAAATGTGTAATTGTCAATGATAAGCTGATTGACAACAACAAGAAACTGACAACGAGACTCAACTAATTGCGTCGCTACAATGAGTATCTCTCCAAGAAATAAGCCAAGCTGATTGCACAGATTAATGATGCCAAAATGAATCTCAAACGATCTCCCAATACCTCTAAAACTTTCCATAACAGCCCAGCAATAGAAAGGTCACCTTCTTCCTCAATTTTCGTCAACAAAAAATCTCCAATAAAAAGCCAAAAATAAAACTTGTTTATGAATCACACCACTAAGGCGAATGATTTTCATAAATATGAGAAATTGAGCCAAACAGATCACGAGCGATCTCGTAAAATAAACAACAGCAAGAGCAATGGCAAGTATAAACAATGCAGGGCTCTTCTAAAAAGAGGATGCTTCTCTGTGTTTCCCACAGCGATCAAAAGCGATGAGGAGACTAAAAAGTGTGATAATAATTGAATTAAATGCTATATTACTTTAATTCTTGGCCATATAGATTTGCGCCATTTTGCATTATAATTATTATCCAACAAATTGATAAGTTGCAGCAATTCTGATTATGAAATCCGAAGAGAAAATCGTGTAATACATACAAATTCAAAATGATAAAGGCTTTGTTCCTCGCTTAATTTAATCGTTGGTCGTCAACACCGAACTGCATAAGGAAGCATTGATAAAATATCACTAAAATGCGAAACTGGATCGATGGGTGGGAAGGATTAATATTATCGTGGGCCCTGCAGGTGTTGGCAAAGCTTCCTTGGTCCATCACTCGATATATACGGAATGGAAAGAGACAGTGAAAATAATTTCAGTAGACTGCCACTTCGATCCCAAGCCTGAGAATATCGTTGGGGAAATAGTGGATGGGATAAGTCGTTGGATAAGCTGTGAGAGCTAGAAGCTGGAAGAAAGCATGATAATGGATGAACAACTCAAACTCAGTGAGCTCAATAAATACATCAGATCTACTGAATACAAGTTCATATTTTTAATCAAGCACTCTGAGAAGTTGGTCAATAAAAGGCAGGTCATTTTATATAATTTCTTCGACTGGATCAAGCAGTGGGAAGCCGAGAAAAAAATAGGCCTAGTTTTGATCAGTCGCGAGATAGATTTCACATCCAAAGTCGAGAAAAGAGTCAAGAGCAGGCTTGACCATACTTTTACGGTCCTTTACCCCTCCAGCACAATTAAACCCCAGAAGGAAATGATCTGCAAAAGAATAGAATACGCATTCAAAGGAGAGAAAAAGAATGTCAGAGATGCCGCAGCCAAAATGCAGTAAGCCATCATGAACAATTTATAACTTGACGATAAAATTTAATAAGTCCAAAAAAGAAGAGCGCAGAGACCCCCTTTTTATCTTTAAATGTTTAAGTTGATCTTTTCATTGTAATTCCGAGGCAAAAAATGGAACTAAAAAGAGTTGGCAACAGCAGAAATAGGCTCTCTACGGCAAAAAATAGCCTAAGGTTTCGACAAGGCTTTAGAGTATATGCCAGTTCTGGTCGATCGATCAGTAATAATCCTTCAAAGTAAAAATTCCTTTAATTCAGGTTCAAATTTCCCTGAGTATATAATTATGGCCCTCTTTCGGTGCATGATCCGAGATAATAAGGCAAACACAACTTTTAAATAAATTTTGTTCGAATATAAAAGTAAAAAGCAAACGCACAGGGGAGAAGATTCAGCCTTTAACTTTGACGACAAGATCATGGAAAACGCTGTTCACAAGCTGCTAAAAACCAAGATTATTACAATTTCAAGAGAAGGCAAATAAATTGACTTTTAAAATACGGAGCTTTGGTCTACTCTGTCCCCAGATACAATAGAGGCGGCATTAAAAAGCATAAATAATATGCCCTTGTTTATTAAAAAGCTCTTAGATTAGTGATCCGTGAATTCTATATTGTTAGAATCTATCCTTTCATTGCATATTCAAAATAGTTATCCATCGACGTCATCACAGTTATTGAATCAACAATGACAATTTTCAATTTATTATTTCAATTTAAATTTAAATGACAACTACTTCGGCAAAGAGCTCAACAGATATATTTTTAGATGCAGTTCAGCCATTCGTCATCGGAGGGACATCGGGGATGTTTGCAACATGCGTAATTCAGCCAGTTGACATGATTAAAGTTTCAATACAACTAAAATCAGAAGAGGTCACGAAAGGAACATCCATTAGTCCTTTTGCAATCGCTCGATAAATTCTTGAAAAGTAAGGAATCAAGGGGTTCTACAGAGGGTATATTAGAGTTTATTTAGGATTGACTCAGCACTTGCAAGACAGATCTTTTATACAACCACCCGTTTAGGAATATATAAGACCCTCACAGAAAACATAAAAGAAGCAAATAAAAAAATAGGACAAAGTAATTGAACTGTTATTGAGACAACCTATCATTTTTTCAAAAGGCTTATAGTTCGATGTTTGCGGGATTCGTTGGCTCCCTTGTGGGCAACCCCGCCGATTTAGCGTTAGTAAGAATGCAAGCTGATTCTCGATTGCCCATGGCCGAGCGTCGAAACTATAACAATGTTGTGGATGCATTCAGGAGAATAATAAAAGATGAAGGCTTCTTGGCTTTATGGAGAGGTGCCACCCCAACAATAATTCGTGCAGTTGTTCTGAATCTCGCGATGTTGTCTTCATACGATGAAGTGAAGGAGCAGTTCATGCATCGGTTTAATAGCCCTGAAACCACAGCGATTCGATTATAGTATGAAATAAATGGATATTTAGTGCGAGCATGGTTTCTGGCTTGTTGTCTTCCTTCTCAAG
This sequence comes from Brachycentrus maculatus, assembly GCF_059751285.1. Lineage (NCBI taxonomy): Eukaryota > Metazoa > Arthropoda > Insecta > Trichoptera > Brachycentridae > Brachycentrus > Brachycentrus maculatus. The sequence continues at coordinate 29,297 of NW_028282415.1, read as the reverse complement.
CCTGCCATTCGATAATGCAAAGACAAAGATTCAGAAAATGAAACAATCAGCAGATGGCACATTCCCGTACAAAAACATTTTTGACGCAATGGGCAAGACAATTAAGAACGAAGGGTTCACTCATCTTTGGGTCGGATTTCCCACCTTCTATTTCCGAATTGCCCCGCATGTCTGCATCACACTCATCACACAAGACTATTTAACAGATTTGATGAAGAGGCTGAAACAGAGTGGAATTTATTGATTCACATTAATCCATATTTCATGATGCCAATACATCATCATTAATAATTAAATTCATGTATAAATATGATGTCTTTTACTTTTCATCTGATTCACTCAGCTGTCACAGTTTTGTTTTCATTTAAATAGTTCATATTTCATGGTAGATACATTCAAATATCTATGATAATAATTGAAATCAACTCCTCTTGGTGATGCATAACAAGATACCAGAAGTTGTCACCAAAATACAAAATGGCGATCAAAACAACTCTTTGATTGTAGATCGTTCTGCCATCAACAGCATCAACCACCCCGGCTATTTAGTGAGAACATGGAAGATTTCAGAAAATCGAGATAAATCCATCCGGCATGCTATCACAATCGGATCCACCCAATTGTCAACGTCCATCGAGGAAATAGTCAAACAAATGAGAGTTGGGGATGTTTGGGAGATTAAAGTATGGAGTCCGATACATGAGCAATATCAAAACTTAGTGATTTAAATCGAGTGCGAACTCCCTGCCTCATAGCAAAATCCAATTACCGATGAAGTTGCATTGGCAGAATAACACAAAAAAATAGGGAATGGCCACATAAAGTAGCAAAAATACGCAGAGGCCATTGAATCCTACACAATTGGTTTCTCTCTTATTGAGTTCGACTGCAGGCCCCAAGCTGTTGAATTAAAGTTGTCTCTCATTGGCAATCTTGCCCTCGCGACTCTTAATTTCGGGAAATACGACGAATGCATCGGCTGGTGTGTGAAACACATTGGGTAGTCGGTGATTCCCAACAAAAAGATACTTTATCGGAAGGCTAATGCCTCAAAGTGCTTAAAGAATTGGGAAAATGCCAAGATTATCGTGAAAGAGGGGCTCGAGCTCTATAAAGATGATCAGGAGGCTGTTTCAGATTTCAAAAATTTATTAGCCAGCATTGAAAAATCGGAAAAGGAAGAAGTCAGCAAAGAAAAGAAGGTGTACTCAAACATGTTTAAGTGATTTCTTGAATTATGAAATCTCAATTGCATACAATTCTTGAGGGACCAATTATCACATCTCATAAGCTAATTAAGTTAAATAGACAATCCTGCCTATCATATTTATTATGGTTTGTATAATTAAGACCATCAGTAATGGCATGCTAATGGTAATAAATTGTTGATTATTTTAATTGAATTATATTAAATTATTGTTGACCATCTATGGGAGCCTACAAATATCTTGAAGAATTCTGGAGAAAGAAGCAATCTGACATCATGACCTTCATCATGAGAGTCAGGACTTGGGAGTACAGGCAACTACCAGTCATCACAAGAGTCAATCACCCCACTCGGCCCGATAAAGCCAGAAGACTTGGTTACAAGGCAAAGGATGGATACGTTGTCTACAGAGTCAGAGTCAGAAGAGGAGGAAGAAAGAGACCAGTGCCTAAGGGTATTGTCTGCGGAAAGCCCGCCTCAGTCGGTATCAACCAATTGAAGCCCACCAGAAACCTCAGAGCTAAAGCCGAGGAAAGAGTCGGCCGAGCTTTGGGAGGCCTCCGAGTCCTCAACAGCTATTGGATTGGTCAAGATGGCGTCTATAAATATTACGAAGTCATTCTGATTGACGCTGCTCATAATGCAGTCAGAAACGATCCAAGAATAAACTGGATTGCAAGACCCGAACACAAACACAGATAGTTAAGAGGGTTAACATCCGCTGGAAAAGCACACAGAGGGCTTAGAATTAAGGGCCATCGCAATGCCAAGACCAGACCCTCTCGCAGAGCCAACTACAAGAGAAGAAATCAACTCAGTCTTCGTAGATTCAGATGATCGCAACGATATTTAAATATTAACTAAACAGTATTACTTCAGAATATATAATTCAAAACTTTGATATGTTTATCCAATTGCCAACTTATATAATTTTACACGTTTAAATTCATGATCAAGTATGTTCTCTTAAGTAAGCATATTCTAAGCGCAGGTCGCCTCTCTGATGGCCTAATCTTGTGCGAGACTAATTAGGGGAATCTCAATTAAAGTTTCGAATCCTTAAAAATTCAAATCAAAGCATATCACCGATAATCCACCGTTCAGCTTAAGGCAGATAGCCTTCAGATTAGACAGATATAAGCAACTGGATTCGGAGTGTATTATAAGGTGAACTCCCATGTAGTATTCACTGCAGTAACTTAAGCTAATTACCCAATCAAACTAGTGAACGCCTTCTTAGATATCATCATCACTTGCTTCTTCGATGAAGCAAAATGCCTTTTGGGTACGACCAACTACCAGTCGAGGCTGGAGGCCATCGAGGGCAACCACTACTTCGTGAGATTTGACAGGACCATAAAAAGCAAGAAGAAGTAATATGACGATCCAAACTCGATGCGAAACATCGAAAGATTGAAAAAGTAGCTTTAGAACATTCACGATATCATGAAGTAAAGTATGAACCTGCTGGACCGGAGGCACGATGATTTGCTCCGAACCCAAGAGAAAGCATACCGAATAAACGAAGAGTCCAAAAGCTTCGAGAAGAATACGAAAAAACTAGTGTGGCATCTTTGGGTCAAGAAGAATCTGATCTGGATTGTCTTGTTGCTCATGATTGTCCTCATTTACTTTTGCTTTTGATTTTAATATGCCCGCATTCCCCACTCCGCCTTTTCCTCGATTAAAGGATTAATAAAAATTAAGTATCATATTGCGAGATTGTGTTCAATAATATTATACACAGATGAAATCGCAAGTGAAAGATCTCATTGCCAACATCTCACAAGATCGCACTCGATCCAATATCAGCAGATCCAAATATGCTCCCAAAAGGGTTTAGGTCAGTCCCGGCTCAGACAGCAGCTTCATTCGGTACAAAGAATAAAAGAGCATCTCGCACAACAAATCCAACTTAGATGGATACGCATAGGAGAAAAATGCCAAATCTGATTTCATTTTTTTGAAGAACTAAATCAAACTCGAAGCCGAGAGTTTTGACGGTCAATCCCAGCCTAATTCTCCAAGGAAACTGAAAAACCCTAAAAATCAAATAAAAGCGATGTCAAGTGAAGATAGAGAGCCTTCGACTCCTCGAGAGGCCCTACATAAATAAAAAAGATCAGAGCATTTTTAAGAGAAGAAGCAGTCAGTGTAGATCACTAAACTAAAGAGATAGTTCCTCGATTTCAAAAGATTTATAACGACCGAACTGAAAAGGCAGTAACAAGTGCTAAACGAAATGACCAACCATATTATAGAATAAATTAACAAAATTAACAAGACGAGGTAGCTCTCCTATGAAAATGGATCCTTTTCATTTAAAGCCATTAGCTAACAGAAAACCAATCCCTCTCATCAAAAATTGAATAAAACTGTATAAAGGTTTGAAATCGAAAAGGCCATGAACCACATTAATACAGATTTCAACACCGAAACCAACACTTCCTCCCCTCCGAATAAATTGCCCTCTATTCCCACTTTAGACTTTGCCAAACAAACCAGTCCTCACTCCGAAATCAACTAGAATAATGGTAATGTAGGCAACTTGTAAAACTTTTTGAAGGCCATCAAGGATTTGAGGAACAGTGTGAAGCAAATTGGTACAATTACGGCATAGATGGCCCATGAGCACAATGGAGGTTGAGCGGGGCTGAGTTTCCTTGAGAAAGGATTTAAAATAAATGAATCTTATATTATTCAGAGAGCACAATATAATTTAACAGATAGCTAATATGTTGAGAGAATGCTTCATTTAATAATTTAGATGCATATATGCATATATTATGAACTGCTTTTGACAGAACTAATACCATATTATTTTATTTGAAGAAGCTATTTCAAAATATAAATTGAAGAATTGTTGATAATTTCAAGGCCGTATTTAACAGTTTATGTTCTGGATTTACAATAATAATAAGAGATTCATCTTAAATTTATATTTGTGAATAAGTTATCACAATCGAATGAGACATGAATATTAATTATTAGTTTGTTTAAGAGTCGTTTTGAAATTGAAGTAAAACTCGATATTCATTGTATTTATGAGTTCGTATGAACAAGATAAACGAACATGATTATTATTTGATTTCAGACAAGAGTTTGCGATCCACTCCTTGATAGCTTACTTTGCAGCTCATTGATTATGTACTTATTGTCATGGGATATCCTGAAATCAACAGGATTGTAGATAGGGTGATGCCTCTTCAAATACTATTTGGAAGTGTATCCGATCTGCTTGTCCTCCAGCAAATCTCGCTTCTTCTTTTCTTCATTGTATCTGATTTGGTCGACCAGAGAGTCCTTCAGCTAGTTTCGATACTTGGTGCTGATCTGGTATTACTTTTCAAGTTACTCCCTCATTCTCGACCCGTTTCTCTGGATTCCTCGATCAATGAGTTGCTATCTTTAAAGTTCCCGAGATTTGTTAGACGGGAGAACGTTGTCGATAAATGCTTTCGTGTAAGTGTCCTGCACCCCCTCGACATACGTATAATGGTTTTTAAAGGATTGCTCTTTATTCATATGGAGCAAATTCGCCGCATAACGCTGTTGGTATATTCTCTTCTCTTCTTATACTCTGCGCTTCTATTCCTCTTTCTTTATGTTTTGCGATAGTATTTGCTGCATTGCTTGGTGACGGCTTTATTGGGCGGCCATATGAGCCCGTGTTCGCTCTCCTTCCATTGTCCTCTTGATCGTTTGGAACATCTCTGCTTACTGATCTCTTGTTATTCGTTTTTATTATTGCTTCTGCAGGGTTTTCCGATTTATTTGTTCTTCATAGTTACGGATTAGTTCTTGTTTGATCACATTTTATTGTTACATTTTTTTATTCCAAAGCTCATGGTCAAGTGCAGTGCTCTGCAACTGTAGGTTCCTGCCATTCGATTGACTGAGTTCTGGGTTATGGGGTTTGGCATTGGAAAACTACTCTGTGTAGGCAGAGGAGGGCAGCACTGAAGCACTTCTTCGATGATTGATTCTCCGCAGTTATTCATTTACTATTCGTTGGGACATCTGCTGCTTGTAGGAATCACTAATTCACGATAGGATTTACTTGAGGACAAGGTGCTGAAGCTTGCGGAGTTAGGCGTCGTTGGCTTCGACGTGGAGTTATGGGATTAAAAAATTTTCCCTCTTTGCCATTCAATAAATTTAATATGTTTAATATTGCACATATGTGCATTATCTGCTCGCTTTCGGGCCTCGTGCAGCAATTAAGGAAGTCGAATTTCATTAGATGATGCGTTTTGAAGAAAGTGGAAATTTAGATCTGCTTTGCGAATTATCATTAACTAATTCCTTATTTATGCCATTAATGAGAATAGCCGAATTTAAGTGATAGCCTATCTGATTGATTCGACGATAAGCATAAATAATAATGAAGGATGCCCATGAATAAGAATCATAACTAAAAATATTATTAACCAATAAAATTGAATACTGATTCATATTATACACAAAGTGCTAGAATTCGAACAGCCGAAAGTGAGTACTTGCCCTCACCTTAGTCACTTTCCATACAACTTCATGCAAATGCTAACTTAATTTTTATTGGACCTTATTGATAGATATATAAATTGCTAGCATACAGAAAACGAATCATATATAAAATATAAATAGATAATGAAGTGGCGGAACATCTATGCTGAAACGAGTTTCAAAGAGTAAGAGTTAAGTAGTTCAAGATAGAGGCGGCAAAGGTTTACCCCCAAAAGAAGTAGGTAACTTGAACAGCCCAAATAAAAATCAATTGGGCATTAATTTGCAAATCGCATGAGTAACAAGACTCTCAAGTAAAAAAGCCCTACCTTCCATGAACATAAGCAAATCACCTCAGTATAAAGCAAAGCAGAAAGACTTCTCGTGGAAGCCCATAAACTCATATCATCGGTGAGAGAATTGTGCAAGATCCTACAGAAGGAGATCCTCAAAATGAACAAGGATTATGCAAACCTGAAGAATACACTATTCACTCAATTTTAATCCCAATTCAACTCCATATTCAAACTCAAAATGAAACCCCCGATTGTATAAATCAATGCTTCAACTTCATTATCAAACTAAAACTTAAAAAAAACAAATGAATAAAATTATTATCAATGGATAATGCAGAGCCCTGAAAAATTTCATTCTGAAATTAATTTGAATTCGTAGATCCGCCAGAGCTACAGCCATCGAGCAAAGGCCTCAAGCTAACTCAAATAGTGTACGTCCACTGCCTCGCATTATAAAGAACAGAGAAAATCTGTAGGCTGGCAAGAGAAACTCGAGCAGGAAAGGAGAAATAAGCAATTGAACAGATCACTGATATAAATGTCATCATGCTTTACAAAACTTAAGAGAATATTGCTATGATACATACTCCAATTGCATTTTGAATATATCCAGCATTGTATTTACATACTTAAATCTGTTGCTATATTCAGGAGCTGCAAACTAATAATGTTAATTACGAATTGACAGTATTTGTATGACTCTTAGAGTCAAAGCCTCCAATATCAAAAAATTATTTTATTACATTGTTTATTAGTTTTGACCTGGACTATGATCGGTTTCTATTTGGCACTTATTTCGTAAGCGAGAGTGGATAGACTGGGAATGAGTATTCAGAGTCGAACAAGCTCGAAGAAGAGCATGAGATAGCATCATTAGTAGTGGTTGCGATGTGTTGCATGGCTTATTAGAATCAATTTAACATTAACAGTAAGGGTAATGACTAAAATATAGTAGGTGAATTGTGAGATATTTGGGACTAGTATTCGCATCTAATACTAATACTAATAATTAGAATATTTGTCGAACATGAGTGAAACAAGATCCAGAAAAAAGGTAATCATGCAGTCTGAGGGGTTCATCAACATGAGTGAGATGACTGCGAAAAAAGGAACAGCAATAATTGAAAATGAAGAGGAACGGCTTATGACAGTGACAAGCAAGCGTAAAACCGCAAAAAGCATAGCAAAACTCACAATCTACAAGCCATTCCGTAAGTAAAAACCACTAAGTAGTCAAGGCCTTCACAGAAACAACAGGCAATAAATGTATGATAACCTGAGCCTCTTGACGGCAGAGCTCTAGATTATAAAACAGCAAAATGCGAAAATCATTGGGAGTATCTGCGCTGTCCAGCAGCAAAGACAGATCATAAATAAATGTTCAGAGAATGTTTTAGAGCTGTTATGCGTAGGCTCCTAAACGTACAAACAAGCATAGAAAACAGTACAAGCCGAAGAGCAATTAAAATTGCAATTAGATTCAAAACTATCTTCGATGTCTCAATAGTTGGAGCTGCATGCTCAACTCTAATCGGCCACTCACTAAGAATACCAACTTTAAAAGCAGTGCGAGAGTCTAATCAAATTAATCAGATAGTGTGAAACTGTAATACATATCGCATAAAGTGCATGTACCGAGCAGTCAGTACGGTTACAGCAGCTCCGGAAGGCCTAATAGTCTGAAAGGAGTCAGTTTAATTAATTAGCAAGCAAATTGGGCATGGGCTTGTTCGATTGCTTTGTGTTAGCCATCCAGATGATCAATACAAAGACCAACAACTCGAGCAAGGCATCCAAGCATGATAGCAGCTCGCATTGGGCAGTTTGGTGTATCAATGACGGATTCTGCGGAATCCATAAAGAAATAGCAGTCCTGCTCTCTGTCTATATGTTTGTTAAGTACGCCCGATACTGCCCACCTCAGACTTTGAATCTCAATAAACTTTCTTATTTCAGTGATTCCATTCATCAGATCTTTGACAGGCCCCAATTTCAAGTGCTGTTCAGATTGCTGCACGGAATGAGTTAGTGCCCGAGTTAATTAGCCGAAGTTAGCATCCCTGTTACTTCTCATACAAATACAAATATTCACACGCGACAAGAAAGTGCTACACATTTCGGTGTGATCAATATTGCACTCTGCCACAATTGTCATTCATATATGTAATGCCATGGAAGCCGCTGCAGCAATTTGTTCATGGCGTTATAGCAATTCTTATAAGTCAAAGTTTCTCTGATCTGCTCACCGAAGTGCTCGATGCAGATTATTGATATTTGAACCATTATTACACTTCCAATGATGAGATAGTCTATGAGTGCATATAATCTCAGGCACATAATATAACGTATATCGTACACATCGTGCATAATAAATATAAATAACATCGAACTTGCAGCGTGATGAGTTAGTAGACCACATAGGCGGCCATATCTCCACGCCAAGCACTCCCTCACAAATACCGGCTGAGAAGCAGGCTTGCAAGACCAAACGCAATCTAGCACAGCCCTGAAATGAGTGAGATGACCAGCATTGGAAAATTGCTAGTGTAGAATAATTCAAATCTGCGCAACAATATTATTAACTTATCCTCCATTGGGGTCCATGTTGAACAATAAAATTTCAGCAGTAAGAGAAATTAGATGGTCTACGCCATCATTGCGAAATATAGAAACTAAATCAAATGTTTGTCTGCGCTGGTGGATTCTCTTCTTTAATAAAAGAAGCAGAGGAACTAGCCTAGGCCTGAGAAGTCCAGGACTTAAAAGTAAATGGTCTCCCCAAAAACAGAACAATAAACCGGAAAATACAATCAGAAAAGCGATAGTCCTCACAGACAGATTAAATGCGACATTGACTTATCAGATTCACTGAGAGAGTACTGTCGGGCAACTGCGAACGAGGAATAGTATGCATTGCAAATGCCGAACATGCAGGCGTCGGGGCACAGTTAATGCTTGAAATGTATCGACAGCCTCCTCCGTAATTATTGCAGTCTGTCTAAGAGTAAGGCCATTTAAATCGCATAAATGGAGCGCTACATCCTGAATCTAAAGGAAGAATCCAATGCCCTAAGCATGTAGAATCAGGCATCCCGTGACAAAATTGCACAATTAACAGCTGGCCTGCTCCAGGGGCGCATCGATGCAGAGTCCAGATCCCCACATAAGCATCAGTTCAAGGAACTCTATCGCAAAATCAAGACAATGCACACTCTCCCACCCCTCAACAGTGATCGCGATCCCCTTCTGGTTGATTTGGAGGCTATCACAAAGCGAATTAATCGTAACAAGCAATCTAAGCACGAAGAGTCATACTGCGAAGGATAAAATTAGCCCTTAGGGAGAAGTGAAGCCAAAGAATAGTAAGAGCGAGCAGAGGGAAGCCACTCTGCGAATAGATCAAAAAATATGGAGGACATGAGCCTTGCTGAAGATGAGATAAGGGATTAGTAAATGTCGAATGAGGAATGCTCAATTGAAAACCAATCATCAGACTCAGACTCGGATAACGAGTATTTGGCTAAGATATACGAAGCCGCAGAGAAAACAGCCGAGGAGTACCGGCAGCTGCTTCTGCGATACAATGCCACCCTCAATGGGAATAAGACATACCAAGAAGAAAATGCTAAATTCCATGCGCTATTTTCCCAAATATCTGCCATCATTCAGCCGAGTCCGGAAGAATTACATCGACCAGAAGAGCCGCATCACAAGAGTGAACATGAGGAGAAGAACATTGTCAACACCAGCAACAACACAATCACATCTGCCAACACGATAGCTGTGGATGCGAGCAATAGCGCGAATATCCGCCATGCTCCATCGATTGCTCACATGGAAAATTTTAATCAGAGCCAACAGCAAAGTGTAGATATCGAGAATATGGTGCCTAACCTGCAGAATTTTATAGAACAATTGCATCAGAAACACGAGCAGTAACTCCATAGGGAGTACGAGCATCGATAATCTGGCCTATTGAAGATGATCACCCATGAGTTCGCTGAGATCATTCAGAGCTATAGCTAGCAAAGACCGATCCAGTCATCACTAACCATCGCAGACATCGCCATTTAAATTAAACAGATCATCGAAAATCTGATAAAGGCTAATAATAGCGCGCATCATGCCAATGGCGATGGCAGTCCCAATTAATAATGCAAGCAATAAAGCAACCAGGTGAACAAGCCATATAACCAAGAGTAATAGGAGCAACTGCTGTCATAAGATTAAGAAGGAGAATTGCGAATGGTGCCTGCCAGGACTGCCTGTAGTATCAAGGAATAGAATGACGCAAGGCCAGATATGAGCATGAACAACTAACAGCATCAGTTAGGCTCAGAGGAGTCTAGTGACTAAATACAAGAGGCTATCGACCAAATTGAGAATTTGCTTATGCTCAACGAGCGCGAAATCGACCAGGACACACAAAGCCTCCACACAAGTCTTACAAAGCTGTCCGCCTTATTCAATAACAACAACGGCCCTAAATAGGGCAGCAATGACCGTAAATAGGTCAGCAATGATGATAGGGGCAGCTTAGAAAGGATGAAAATATACCTGAACAAGCTCGAAGAGAATATAAGGAGGCTGCGATAAAGCTAATTCAAAAGCAGCACCAGGCACAAACAGTAAATATCGGAGGCTATCAATAGCAACAATCAATTACAACTGCAACTCGACAAGTTAGATGCGGCCAATAAGCTAATACTAAGTATAATCAAGGAGGTTATTGACTATCTGAATGCCCAAATCAATGCACGCACACAACAAGCCCATGACACTTACTGCTTCGAAATTATTCTCAACCAGCTCCAACCAATTTTTAGGGGGGACCGAGCCTAATCCTAGGGTACCGTCTACTAGCTCCAACAGGAAACTGGCATTGAGCATTAGATTAGTGAAACTCACTTTATGCATCACGAAAGAGTCAATGCTGATAAATATGGTGATCTCAAAGACGATAAAGAAGATGAACTTGGTGAGCAAGATGAAGAAGATGAAGTTAGTGAAGGAGATGAAGATGAAGGAGATGAAGATGAAGTTAGTGATGAAATTAGTGATGATAATGGCAATGATGATGACAATGATGATGATAAATAAGAGGATAATAACAATGGTGAGGAGGATGTTTCTAAGAATGAGGATAGAAGCAAGGCGTATTACGATGCTTAGAGATACCGCAAATGCAAGAGCATATTGGTCAACTAGGCAGAACATCCTTTGTAGTTCAAGTAGATGATGAAAGCACTCATGATATAATTCTAAGCACTGAGAGAAGAGTGCTACCCGGCGGCTTACGAACTCATTTAGAAGCTCGAAACAGATATAGTTAAGGTGTCGCAAGCAGGGTGCAATGGCGGTGTGATCATGCATTACGCCAAGAAGATATTTGACCGGATCGAAGAGAATGAGCAAAGGTACCGCAAATAGGCGGAAAAGAAGAACAAAATCATCAAATATAGAAGCAGTGTTGTCGCAGAACTCTACCAAAAGCTCGAAGATATCAATTGATTTTTTATATTAATGCTTAGCAGTAAGCTCCACATACAGTAATCACACTATTCCCTCAATTTGCCTCCATTCGCTATTTAATTATTAACGCTGTTATGCTGCCTAATCACTACATTAACAAATCCATCATCGGCAAAACCAACCTGCGTCTGCATTCCTTGAGCCAGAAGCTGAAAATCGGTAAAATTGTCATGATATGAAGGGACGGAGACATTCTACTGCGTCGAGATGGTGTAGGAGGCCTCCGGCGATAGGTTTTACAGTTGGGAGAACAGCTTTGTCATCATCAAGTATTTCGAATTGACTCATCATCAAGTATCTAAATTCGAGGAGGCCGGCAAGTAGGTCGAGAAATCCAATCAGTGGCCTTACAACAGGCGCAAGGCCATCAAGGAGATCATGGATAAGTTCATGAAACTTTAAACCGAAGACACCATCCCTTTCGACCAATAGGCCTAAAACCAAAACAATCCACGCTCTGAAAACCTTTATATCAGCAGGCTTGTTCATAGCCACATTGCCAACAAAACCGGCGTCCCCTCCAAATAAAATTAGATATTCAAAAGGAAGATGCTGCGCCTTGCCGAAAAATAGCCGAAGACTGAGTTCTACGTAATCAAGGGCTTTAAAAAGGATAGGTACACTCATAAGATTGTGTTCTATGTGCTCGACGAAATGGGCGAAATCGTGGCGAAGACCTATGAGCAAATGAAGACCAACAACATCAAGCAGCTCATCACTTACCTTTAATCGAACATTGCGAAGTATAAGAAATGACATGATGCATTTGTCTCGCCACCCATTCTATTGTTTAGACACTTATAATACTCATATATTTCTAAAATATTCGAATATTCGAGGATGGGGTGTCTGGAACTCAGCACGAGCACCAACAACATTCAGAATCAGCATCCAAGCCAGAGGAGCAGCATTCATAACCAGAGCATTTATAACCAGAGCACTTATAATCATAGCAGCACTCGTAATCAGGGGGGTAGAGAAGAACAGAAAAAAAAATCAAAGTATACGTTAAAATCGAGGTTGTCCACTAAATTCAGGGGCGAAGACGTTCAGGAGATCACAGAAGAGCAAAAGCAGGCAGGAGCCAGCCCAGTGTACACATGCCCAATATGCTTCCTATATTACAACAGTAACTGATTAACTTAATACAGAAATATTGTCCTGTTCGGATTGCGCAAACTGCATCTGCTTGGTTTGCTTTCAAAGCCATGAATAAAAGTGGAGGGGAAGAATGCGATGCGCATTTTGCTCTTCGGTTAAAAGTTTATTCCTGGATTACGAGTTGGAAGCCAAAAGCTACTTTGACTCGTCAGGCAAGGGCTTTTTAAGCAGATAGGAAAGGGCGAGGATAGATAGAGAGATTCAATAGAACATGAACAAAATCAGATCAAAAAAGTCTATTGGTTCAGTCCAATAAGTGAACGAAATGGAATAATCCTGACGAACTCAACGAAGTAAAGCGGCACATGCCTCTAATGAGGGCAAGCGAAGGAGCTTTGTTCATTTTTTACAGATACGCCTTCAGCCCCACATCCGCACGAATATTTAAATTTCATCGCTACTTTGGCAGATTCTGACGAAATATCGAATATATTAAAATAAAAAGTTGCCTATTAGTTATTTATTGATTAATAACGTTTATATAATTATAACTGTCGCAAAATTTTGTAATATTTTCAGAAGTCTTCAGCCTTCATTTTTAAATCCGATGAAGCTTTTATTGACCCGGGTCGATAAAGGTGCACTAAAAAATGCAACCAGTTATGTGTCCAAAAAAGGACCTCATATTATAATGCATTCTAAAAATCAAAATTAATTTTTACTATCTTTCAAAGGGTATGATTGAGCTCAACATTATTTGAAACGTGGTTATATTCGGCTACTTTCAATCTAACAGTGCTTCTCGGGACGGAGATAAATTTAAAAAAAAAAATTTTTAGTTTAATATTCTATTATTCATGACGAAGCAAAAGTGTTTGAAGCCTAAGCCTGGCCCAAGGACTACCAAAGCAAAAAGCATTGTGAAGGCTAAACAAAATAATGAATCTTATTTTTCGGGGAGAGAGTTTGTTCTCACGAGGCAAATCAACCGGAAACAAATCCGAATATAGTTCTCTTACATGTTCAAATTCATTAACTATAGTGAGGAATATAATGGGAGGGAAAGGTTTGCTCACTCGATTCTAAACAAGGATAAATTGGCTTATACTCCTATGTTCATTCGGGCTGGCGAGGAAGTAAGTTGTTATTTATTGAGAATCTTTATAAATCCAAGCACGAAAGAATGCACAAAGACCGGATTATAAACTCAACCAATGAAGTATCAGCAAGGCAAATCCAAGTCCCGAAGCCCAGCCTCTATAATAGCTACTGCACTATTTGTAAGACTAAATTTTAAGACTATCACGCACATATTTACCAAGAGAGCCATATCTCCAGAACGAAAATGTCAGAGTACAATGAGTCCATCGAGGAGCTGTGTTCAAAATATCGGAATGCGCAAGAGTTCCAGCCAAGTGGGCTTGCTGTAAAGCCTAAATACCAGGATAAACAATAGACCTAATCCACTGGGCCCACTGGAGAGCTGAGCTCTAAATTTCAAACCGAACAAGAGATCTAAGTCCCAATCTAAAAATGCATACAGCCAGGCTAGACTTCCGAAATCAACTCATTCTAATCCCCACTAAACAGCGATAAAGACGAGTTTCTCATTCCCAAGGAGGGGATAAGTGTAACTGAAAGAATGTATTTGAGGATGAAAAACTATACAAAAAATCATTCAAAAATAAATAAATCCAAAGAAGATGATATTTTCGACGGAGATGATATTTTCGACGGAGTTGATTTCTGAGTACAAACGTGCATGAAATGTGTACGATATGCAAGTACTTTATTTTCAGAATTCCGTTAACTTATTGAAAACATTTATAATATTTCATGACCACGATTTGGGATATCATAAGATAAGTCGACTTTAGGTTTTTAATGAAATGCTGAGTTTTTGTCTGGTATTATCTACTCGATTTCTTCATTTAATTTTCGGCTTTGACTTTTATCGCATTTATGGCTTTTCTGGCTGTCATATAGAACAATTTTAATCTGAAGATCGAAAAGAGGATAATAATAAAGGATATAGTAATCCAGTTTCGAATATAAACTTTTAATACAATTAAAATTAGTGACAGTAAATGGGCAAGATATTGCAATACGGACTTTCCTCAAAGGTCCGGGCATTATGCAGAACAACAATTAGAAAAAAATAGACAGCCAGTTTGGCTAATTAAATGATAAATGAAGCAATACGTTCAGGAACAGCATCCATTTGTGCGAATCAAATCGGCAATCTATCCAAGATCTTTGTGATCCTAAAAAAATAGAATCTGCAAAATGGCAAGTGGAGCAAGTATAAAATAAACAGCAATGATCAGTATCAAACATTTGTTAACTCCTAAATAAACGACTATTCTCTACAGAAGTCAGAGGATTGGGAAGAGTGCAGTAGCTATTCAGGAATTAGAATGCTCATCGAAAGATCGACCACGATTAAAGTCACATACGAAAGCCACAAGCTTCAGTAGACGAAGTAATAACTATCAGGGTTTCATGCCCGCATTTTCCAGCACGAGACCGATCATCTCTTCGGGAAAGATTTTTTAAAATAATCCAATCACATAGAAATAACAGATCACGAGCTCAAGAGTCAGCATCAACAATAGCTCGATTAGCTTTTCCAGAAATTCACCATCTAAAATTAGCCGGAACTAAAAAGTTAATTATTCAAAAAACTGAGGCAATTTGTGACATATTCGATTATCGATAAAGTGCAGAGAAAAACAAATAATTGAGCCAGTGACGCTTTCCAATGGTGTGATTATGCTATATTATACTGTACTATCATTCGCGAATATAGGATATATGATAAAGAATATAGGATCAAGAATATAGGATCAATAATATAGGATATAGGATAGTATCAATAAATAATCATATTTGAAAAGAGAATTCTCATGAACTGGGAAAACAAGAGGAATTTAAAGTCAAGAGAGTTTTCCTTTTCAATAGTTTCAGCTAGTTTCAATGCCTTGTCTTTGTATTTCTAGATGAGCAAGTTGAACACATTTATCTTGATGCAGATCAGATGATACAGGAGCAGCATTATCACGATCCATGGATACATAGATCTCATTTTTTTCTTAAACATTTCCCAGTAGCATTGCAATTTGCTGGGAGGTGCGCGTTTTTCGATGGCCAAAATTCGGGCATAGTACCTCTATCGGACATAGGTTGCGACTTGGTCGCTGAGAAAGTAGCTTCTTATGACCTTATCCAGCATGATATTGACTTTTAAGTCCTTGATGAGAAGTTCTATATGTTTGCGGCAGACCGGACACGCCTTTTTGACATATTTAAAGTGTACATGCTTGATGCACTACTCGCAATAGCTTGAATAATAAATGATGTTACGTATGCCCGCAGGGGAGAGTCACCGGCAGCACAACAGCCATCAGGCAAATTGGGCATTCCACTAAGCTTTAATCCATGACGTCGATATATATTATATGACGACCATTACTAACAAAAACAACTCCACTTTCGCTTTCAATAATTATTCCTGTTTTAGATCGGATTCCAGATTCAAGGCAGCATCCCTCATCCTGCTAGTTCATTGATTATCAAGGGGTTTCGAAATCTATTCATCGAGTTGCCCAATGATGCAATTGCAACAATCATTATTCATATATTTATATATTCAACTCATTACTCATATCCTATGTATTAAAATTAGACTGGTAAACTAATTCGACTGCCCTAACAAAATGAGAATGAGGCATATTCGGCTGCCCTGAGACCGACGATAGTCTAAAAGATGTAGTAAAATGATAAAGAGTCGATTCTGCATCAGTTGTTGAGGAACCAAATTATTTTGTTTAAGGACTTGTACTTAAGAGTCAGATTTCTGTCGGAGAAAATGATTTTCTATTAGTCGCCCTCGTAGATCACGTGCATGCTGTCTTCACTGAAGTAGGCTTTCTCATTGAAGTCCAACTTCTCCGATTTTACAGCAATGTTGGCGAGCATGCTGTTGCTTTCGTATTGCAGGAGAACTTCATTCACGGTTTGCTCTTCAGTGCAAAACAAGAACCATTTATACTCATGCTTTATTGCTTTTCCTGACATTATTTTTATCTTGTTGCTCAGGGGAATAATGAAAGTGCTTGGGACTTCGTACGCCAGGAATTAGTTCAGTAAGATATGGAGATGCACTTGTAAGGCCTCATAGTAGCACTCTTCCATGTGGTCCCGGCCTCCGAAGATCAAGCAAAATTTTTGTATGGTGCAATTCGCCTGATACTCCTCGAAAAAGATGAGGGGGGCAATAATTTATCTGTCCATGATATTGGCCTTTTTTATAAAAAGCAGCCTGCCATTGTGGATCTGATAGACCAGGGCTTGGAAGACTATTTTGGAATTCTGCTTTTCGTTGATGAAGATGCAGGCATAGTTTTTCCCCTGGTAGTTCACCTGCTTTATATCAACTAAAGTCACTCCTTTGCCGATTCCGGTCGAGTCAAAGTCCTTTAATGTCAGCTCCAGGTCGTCTTCAATTTCATACAAATTAATATATTTTCGCTACACTGTGAGCAGATGCGCGTCTGGGAGGACGAGCACGGCAATTGGGAGGTCGAGTTTGAGTTTTCTTTTGTGTTTGCCGCTGATGAGCCAATAGGAAGCTTCATCTTTGCTCGCTTCTTTGACTGGCCTGCAAAATATGATTCGCTGTGGATTATTAAAGTATTCTTGGGGTTAATTTGCGGATTTTTTGACAGTTATTTTTTTCATCTTCAAAACCCGGAGTGTGTGTATCACTCCTTCGACAGACGATACAATCTCGAGAATCCGACCTTGCGGCTTGTGTTCGATAAGCTTGGGCTCGATCGAGAACACAGGCACATTAAGGTCAAGTGTTAATAAACTCTGGAAGGTAAAGTCGAGGAGATGCTGACTGATTTACCCGCGGTGAACTGCCATCTTCTTTGACTCCTGAAACATGCTATCGAACTTCTAAATTAATTTAAAATAGAAACAAGATTTAATTGTTTCGTCTTAGAAATACTTTTGCTGATCAATTAACAAATCCTCAGATAGCCTATGCCATATCGATCACTAAATCATTTTTGGCGACTCTGCCTCATTTAAATTCAGACCAATGAAATATATAAACCCGATCACTTTGAAGAAACTTCATGCTTAGTCCTATTTCGTGGAGGAAAGCTTTGATAACCGACGTTCGATTTTATTGAGGAATTGCTTTCTGTTTTTCTTTCTATAAATCTATCCCTTGGCTGATTCATCTTATCTTTGTAATTGATGGTTAGTTTTGCCTTCTTTCTATCTATTCACCAGCTATATTGATCTCCCGAGCTTTTAGTAATAGCTCTTATAATTCTGGTTGTGCTTTTTTGCCCATCTTATTGATTTCTATGCGCTGACAATTTATATGGCATTAAGCGAATGTGGTTTCCTATTGTTTTTAGCTGCCGTGACGAGGACTTATTCCTCGTATTTGGGCTTAGTTTTCAGAGGATTTAATACTCCAGTCCAACTCTTTCTGTTGTTAATTTTAGCGAACTCGCTCATCACACGTTCATGAGAGTGCTAAAAGAATGTCAAAGGGTTCTTCCGAGCTTATTCGTTGTCAGTCTTGATTATAGCACGCAACAGCTTGTGGTGGGGGTTTACTCTCAATATTATAAATAGTTACTTTGTTTTGGTTAAATCGCTGCTCTGAAGCCAATGCACTCTTTAGGGTCTACACGCCTCGTTAGGTAGATTTGCTCGAATCTAATAGATTGATTTTTCCCGAGTTTGACTTTTCCTTTTGGTAGCTTGCAGCAATAATGACTTATCAGCTGCCTCATATTTCTAAATGCTTCGAGTGTTCCGAATAAGTTTAAGGGATAACTTCTGGTCACTCTTATTTAATCTCCCCTATAGTAAAGGTGAGGACACTATCGAATTATTATTTTTTGGGGTTTCAATGAATTCAGCAAGGCTACCGAACATAAGTATAAGTATAAGTATAATAATTATATCGCATTCGATGAAACAATAAATGGAAACTATTATCATGCCTGCAGAATCTGCTGGACCTTTGCATCAAAGTTGGAGTTCTCCAAACTCTATTGCTGAATTTTATTCACGATTTAATAATGTTGGAGGCATTTCACGATGTGTTAGTATCGAGTAATAATTCTCTTTGTTTCAAAATTGCAAATGTAATCCGATTGTACCATTTAATTGAGGAATTCGCAGGCTGTAAACTCAATTTGATCATTTTTTGTAAAGCCTGCTTTTGTTTTATGTTTAGTTATCTACTCTAAGGTTTTATCAAACCTGCGCTTTATTTATATAGTCGGAGGGTGTCTTTTTGTTGGCTAGTTCTCGCCCAATTCCTAATCAGAGTTGATTTAATGACCCGAGAGAAATATATTCTTGATGATCATTTGCGAAGGACTTATTGTTTTTTTAATTCGATCTAAGATTATTTAATGAGCTTTATTTTATCTCTGTGTGAGCTTTCGACTGTAATACTCGAATCTTTATTGAACCAATTCGTACAGATGAATCACGCTTTTGTTACTTTTAAGGTTTTCTATTAAGTATGGCTCTGAGGAGGCACTGCATTTTTTTTTCATGAAACTCATATTGAAAAAGCATCTGCTTGACAATAGGAACATGAGTTACATTAAGCTGCGGCTTTTTTGCGCATAATTAAATAGTTTTTCAGTTTATATGGGTACAATGATGTTCTTCAAGATCCATTCCGCCTTTTTGCATTAGAGAAATAATTTTTCAACCTCCTCCAAGGGCTTTTTTGAATTAAAATGTATATACCCCTTGATCTCCTTTTTGCCGACTTTTTGCAGTGAAACGTCCTTCAAGTAGTGCTTTTTTTCACTCTTTTGAAGAAATTAACTCTATACGAAGCACTGCAGATTATTATCTTATGCCCCAAACTCATTTATATTCGAAAGCATACTTTCAGAGGGGCTGATCGTAGAAATCGGGCAGAACTATCCCGGCAGAATTTTTATTTTCTCTTGAAAAATCTCATGCTAGATCAGCTATTTCCATCCTATTCTTTCTTGTGCATTTTTTTAGAGCATCAGCTTCAAAAGGTGGACAATTTGGTCCGAGGCTTTGACTTATTGAGTGAAAATGTTTTTTGTATAGATCTGCTACAGAACTTCAGATTTATCCCCAGTGTATGCGGGCCTTTTATATATCATTTCGTAGAGGATTGTACCTAGAGACCAGATGTCTGCTTTAAGGCCGTAGGGCTTAAATTATAATACTTCAGGCGCCATTGAATAACTTGTCCCAACATTGGTTCCAAAGGCATTGGCATCAATAGAAATTAACTTTGAAGTCCCAAAATCAATAATTTTATAGATCTTGTTATGACGCATGACATTCGTAGATTTCAAGTCCCGATGGATAATTCCGAGTTTGTGCATTTCGGAGAGTCCAATGACAAGCTGTTTCAGGATTTCAATGGAGCCTTCTTCTGAAAGCTATTGATAAATATGGCTCTCAAGGGTCCCCTCGTTACAATACTCCATGATGATGACCTTGAGAAACTCATTTTCGTAAAAATCATATATTTTGACGATGTGCTCCGACTGAAGTTGTGCCATAATGATGACTTACCGATCCAAAAGTTACTTGATTTTTGCTTTGGTTTCTTCGGACCTGGTCGGAGACTAATCGATTTTCCGGTAGTTAATAAGCTTAGCAGCAATTACCTTGCCTGTTGCAATATTGATTCCTTCATAGACATCGCCGTATGAGCCGAAGTTTTTTTTCTCCTTTATGTAATATTTGTTGTCGATTGTGAAATTTGTGAGAGATTAATGATACTTTTCAGTGTAATCTTTGTAGGATAGACATAAATAATATGTGCCATGTCGCTGCTCCTTCTTGTCCATGCTTTAGCTTTATATAATTATTAAGTGCAGTGCCATTAATTTATTATGCACTCTCTCTATTTATATAACTGTTCGACTGTAAATTCGAACTATTATACCGCAGATTAGAACTGTTTGACTATATATTTAGAATATAAATTTGAACATCATCAAATTAATTGGCAGCAGCTCTTATCCATTTTTTTTGAGGTCTGATAAAATTGCTTGGATGCTGTCGATAGATCCTTGCTCTTCTCGACCAAATCATCCAGGTCTCCCTGCCTTTCGAGGAGCTTCTTGACACTCTCATGCAATACGACCTTCGTTTTTTCGACTTACTGGATTGCCCCTGTGAGCTTGTCCGCCTTGGTCGGGTCTTGGAACTTTTAGAATTCCTGTGTAACTTACTTGATGTCCAAAGACTCGTCCTGAGTGTAGGTCTGCCACTTTTACCCAACTTTATCAAAAAATATTTAAAGAGTTTTGTTTAACAGTGCAAAGATCACTCTCTGAGGGTAGTCGTTGCTCACGAAGGCATATGCTGCAACTGGCTTTTTCGAAACTTGAATATAGCAGAGCTTATCATCCTGCTTAACTGTGTGCCGAGTGTATTTGGAAATGCAGGGGAGGGATTCCCTGACAACAAACTTAAAGCTATTCTTCGCCTCATTTCTCATAGCCCAGGAAATGGAGTCCAGCTTATAATCTTTATGCACGATGCAGACTTGCTTTGTGGAGGGGTTCTAACAGACAATCATCAAAGCAAATATCGTCATGATGGAATATATTATAGCGACGAATCGTTTGTCACTGTGTTTATATAGCTACACCGGAATTGATTGCAAATTGATAATCAAATAAACCAATGCACTGATCTGTAGTTAATGCTCACAAATTTTGTTTATTCGTTTATTCGGGATAATTTAAGCGATGTGGAATTGATATTAGAATAGCTTTAAAGAGTAAACCCATGTCGCAACCATATGCTTTTCACCTTGAAGAATCGATGACAGTTGATAACCAGATGAATAGGAGTAAATATTCGCCAAATACAACATAAAACTTGTTCTTTCTGAATGGCATCTCCTCCTTGCTGGGATGGAATGTAGTCTTAGTTTCTCTCGATTACTTTCAGGAAATATACACTGACTATAATGTATTTCTCTACTTCCCAGTGCCAGTTTTCATTGGTTATGTGGCTGTTGGGCTTTCGTTCAACGAGTGGACTAAGAAGTTCTCCTATAGAAAATTAGTTACTATTAGCATAGTAGGCACGAATATAGCCCTATGTCTGCTTTTACTCATCAGCTTAATTTTCCAGTCTGAAAATCAAACTATTGGGTTTTATCTGAGTCTGCTAACTGCTCTGTTTTTAGGAATTGTCAGCAACTTTGCCCAGCTTTCATTCTTGGCTATGATGAACTATTTGGGCGAAAAGACAGTATCGAGGTACACAATTGGAACAGCAGGAAGCGGTGTAACTTTAACAGTATTGGAAATGATACTGGCTGCGGCCTTCGGAAGTAGTTCAACCGGATCGACCCAAATTATTGTGTATATTGCAATCACACTTTCTTTCAACTTCTGGAACCTTTATTTGAATCTGGTGTTTTTCAAAACCGAAGCCTACAAAACAAAGATCTTAAAGCCTTTAGAATAATCGATGGTAGCAGTCACTAACAGGTAATAATTGAATAATCGTAGTGAATAAAAAGATGAAAAATCTTATTTCAGATGGCTCTGGGAAACTTTGTTTGTTGTGTATCCTTATCCTCTTTATATTTTAGTGAACTTTGTCCTCACATTTGTCCTTTTTATCAACATTGGGTTCGCTGCCACAACTAGTCTGCCTAAACTGTGGTCCATTTTAATAATGAACTTTGCTTACAATATTGGAGATCTCATGGGCAAGGTAATTGGGGACTTTAGAAGCACTTTCAACTCAACTAGCATTACCTACCTTTTATGCATACGATTGCTCTTTTTTTATACGATGATTACTCTCGCGAAGCCTATGTTTTCTGACGATATTCTCCTAAATAACGATTTCTTTCCATACTTCAACATGTGGCTCTTTTCGTTGAGTAATGGCTTAGTGATAAGTAAATTTACAACTAAGTAGATGGGTCATTCATTTTGGCGTTTGAAAAGTCGCATGGATAATACAGAAAGTACGCAGGAGTTTTAGGGGGCATATTCTTGCAAATAGGAATCATGATTGGCACATTTTTGGCGATTCCCTTGGGATTAATTGTCAATCCAGGAAAGTGAACACTCAAAAACACTAAAAATGCACCACAAAGGCTCATATTATATTCTTTATGACTATATTCGTCTCAATGTTATCAGAATTGTCTGTTTACATGATCGATCAAATTCTATTTTTTCATTTAATGAAGCTCAAGCCCTTAGAGGCAAAAGAGATGCATATTTATAAATATTAGATGAATAAGTTTAGCAAGAATAAGACGGATGGATGCTCAAAGAATCATTTTGCTCTGTAAATTTAGAATAGCTTCGAAATTTCAAAACCATTTTGTGTCGTGAGTCTCAGTAAGGGGGCAATATTTTATAACCGAAGGACAATTCCAGTTGGGTACATTTCAGCGATTGATACATCTTAAATTGGGAAGCTTTGGACAATATGCTTGCTTTACAGCGTGAGTAACAGAATATGAGTTCGTTTTACTCCTAAAATGATTTACTCTTCGAGCCCAGGAATGCTTCCTTTGATTTGCTTGTAAGATTTAGAGTGGACGGTTACAGTAAATTGTTTGCAGTGATATAAAAAACTATTACTCAAGATTTTGAGGATCAAAACTGGAATAGTTGCAACATCATCTTCTTCTTCTTCCAAGACTTTTTTTTGCACTTAAGTGTAATAGGATCGAAATTATTGAGAAGAGACCTTATATTACTTCTTGCCGATTTCTTTGATGAAAGCCGTCAGTTTCTTTTCATCCTCGACAGGAAGATTGATATACATGGCAAAGAGGCACATGAAGGTGATCATCAGCTATTCTTCGAGCTTATAGTTCAGAATCTATGACTTGATGATTGCAAGTTCCAGCTATGTTCGCACAAAGTCACTTTTATAGAATGTAAACTCTTCGTTAGGCTAAAGATAGTGATGACGTGTATAAAGATAAGAGATTTAATCCCGAAAAGGGTTCAAAGTATTCATTATGCCCTGCTGAGTTTGAAAGATTTAGTGTATGTTTTCATCGTTGTACAGGAGTCGCTTTGTCTTGTTGCGGACTTCAAAGATTTCAAATTCATCGGAATATGTCAAGTTGAGCTTTTCAATGATTATGTCCTTCAACTCGATCACAGTCGTTGATTCAGCCTCGATATAGACGGTCACTGTTTGTCCTCCTGGCAAACTGATAATAAGCTCGCTTGAATCATTTTTCTTTTTGGCTTTCTTTCTATTGAAGTCGATTTTCAGAATCTTCATGACCTCAGGAATATTGCGGCATTGAGGGTCATTTAAGATTTTTTCAAGGAATTCCTGGATGGCCAATTTTCTGCGTTCGATGATTTTGGACTTAAGGGTGGAAAAGAGCGACTATTTTCTCATGCTGGGGAGTGCAATTTTGTATTTTTTGGATTCTATTATTTACAAGACTTCAAGCAGATGCTTGAAACGAAGGTAAATAGTTTTCGAAAAATCTCCATAAACTATCTCCACTATGTAAACAGTGTAGGACTTGAATAGTCCGTTGCGGGACTCGGTTCCGAGCACTTTCACATTCACAAACTCTCCACTTTTCTCTGAAATATTTGTCTTGCCTAGTTTGCCCATGAAGTTCTCCTTTTGCTTCTACTTTTTGAATTGGATTGTCATGTACTTTTCAGGGTGGATAATTTGAATGATATTTCGGAAGTATTTCAAATTCGGTAAGTCCCGGATGAAGTAAAGTTAGATGAAGATTAAGCTCGATTGGCCATTGAAGGGCAGTAATAAAATCGAGTCTGTAAACATGACCATCTCCTTGTAGGCTGTTGCATATCCAGTAACAAGGTCAATTTGTGCCACGTCCTCGATGACAAATACTAGCTTCCTGTTTTCATAGGGAATTTGTTTCAGAATATCGCCTTGAAATTAGAGGTACAATCTGTACTTATCTGCTAGCAAATACTA
Organism: Brachycentrus maculatus; assembly: GCF_059751285.1. Lineage (NCBI taxonomy): Eukaryota > Metazoa > Arthropoda > Insecta > Trichoptera > Brachycentridae > Brachycentrus > Brachycentrus maculatus. The sequence goes on along the minus strand of NW_028282415.1, from coordinate 4,664 downwards.
CTCGACGAACTAATTAGTTTATTTGACAAGTTTCTCTACGAATAGAACTGCTTTTTCGATGCCATCGTAATCGCAGTGAGTCGGATACAAATTTTTCTGATAACTGTTCAGAATCAGTTAATACTTGCAAAGCCTCTGCATCGGCGAAATCAATGCTGAATCTAATTAATTTTAATTATTAATTCCTATTTTCCTGAGCAGTTGGTTCAGCCCCGCATTGTTCACGTAAAGAAGTTTGGCAATTTGGTTTGACTTTTTGTAATTTGCACAGTACTGCGAATATTTTTATTTAAATGTCGGTTTGTTGAATAAGTGGTCGATTACAATCGTCGATAGCTTAGTGGTTTGGGAATTGTATTTGGACATTGCCTTTTCCAGTTCCCCATAAAACTCAGTATGTAGATTAAGAATGCTTTCTAATTCTGAAAACATGAGCGTATGCAATTCCAAATCCTCAATTATTAGCTTGGAAGGCCTCATAACTTCGACAGTGAGCGCTGCCAAATTGTCACAGTATTTTTTTTCAGATGTAAGCAGCTCGAGGGCCGTATATTTTTTCCGAAGTGTGAGCTTCATATGAGACTTCATTTTTTTCATAAATTGAGATTTTCGCCATGCTCTCTGGATTTTTATGATAAAAAGCATTTTGATTTAACTTGATTCAATTTGAGCACTTCTTTTTCGCATTTATTTACCTGATTAATATATAAAAGATCCATAAAATATTTAAGTATATATCAGCCCTAAAATAAATTCAGTTGCAGTCATAGTTTTGATGAAATTTGAAAGGTCAGAAGCCCTTGGATTTTTAAGTTTAATCTTAACTGGATTTATTGATAATTAATCTCTTTACTTTTGGCAGGGTCGATCATTAATCTATTTCGATCGAACAGAAAATCAAATCTATAACCGAAATAAAGCTGCCATTAGAAAACACACACATCCCATTCAAATATTCGTTTGCACCTAAATTATGATTTGTTTTTGTTTAGTTTATTGCACCTAAGTCATAAGGTTTGCACAATTGCATTTGTCCTTTCTATCAGTTCTTTTTAGGGTCTTTGGATAAGTTTTAAGGTACCCTACAACTGGCAGTTTCAATTTTTTCTTCAATTTTTCGATTTCACTATTTATTTTCATTATTTGTCTGACTTTTGACATTGCTTTTTCGATTGATTGGGGACTAAAAAATGGAATCAATCTATTGTGTAAATCTCTTTAAAATCATTTGTGGAGTTTCATTTGCATCATTTGAATTGAAATCGAGGCATACTTTCTCCTATAAATTAAAAAAAGTAACACTTTTTAATGGCGTGTTTGGGATCAATCATATATGAAAACTGGTTAAATATTTGAATATATGAAATTTAATGATTGCAATACTGAAATGATCATTTCAACCACGTCCGCCTTCAAAGAAGTCCACAGCATCGATTTTTTATAGTATTTTATGGAAGTATGAATCGACTGTTAGCTTAAACCCTCTTGTGTATGTCACAATTTTGAGTTGTTCCTTCAGCTCCTCAAGACTCGCATCATACTTCATCCGTAGCTCCACATCCCCTGAGTATTTATCCCAACTCCAAAATTCCTCATTATCCAAAAGTATGAACATAAAGTAACAGTTTTACTCGAACGAAAAGTAACGATGATGCATGTTGACAGTGCTTGGTAAGTGGAGCATAAACTATACTAAATAAGGTGCGAGCTTTTATTTTTCAATTAGCTGCACCATCTTCAGAATTTAGGAAGGGTGGTTTTTTTTCAGGAAAGTTTTCATTACAGGAATCAAATGGTTGAACTCCATTCCAGCAATCAAGTTCATCAATTATTTCAGCTCCTCATAGGATGTTGTGTCACTTCTCAGGTTCTGCAATTTTTATACGATGAGAGCATTAACATTAAGCTTAGATCTCACTTCCATGAACTGCGCACATTTTGACAGCATCAAGAGCTATTTCACTGTGTACCTCATTTAGTTTTTGGTGAGCTGGATCAATAGCCATTTCATAACATTGGGGTCAATGTAAACATTTGTCTATTTGTCATAGGCAGAAATATTTTAGACTTTTCGGTTTGCGGCTTGGTCCTAGGCACGAGCAAAAATGATGATCAAATATATTATAGTTTCATCTTTGATTTAAATTGGGTTGACAAAGATGGTTCTATAGCTTTTCTACATTTAAATTATGCTCTCTTCCTGCGACTTCCCGAAAGTTTTGAAATTTTTGTTGATTCGAATTTTGGCTGATCGCTCTTATTCTTCCGAGTCCTCCTTCTTTTTGATTTGCAGGTATTTGGCAAATAAGGAAGACCCGTGCTCAATTGTATAGAGGATCAGATCCTGCACAAATTAGAGGAATCGATAAGACATAAACCCATTTTCTGTCAGAATAAAGACGATGCTGACGAGTTCCTGAAGAATAGGTCTTGGCCTTAGCATCCCATGGTCGTGCAGAACCTTCTCAATGGCACTTTCCTTGATTATAAAGAACTATTCGATTTCCTTATTGGAGAGCTGCTCTTTGGTGTAGATATTGAACCAATCGCGTACCGACTTCCAAAAAAAACCCTCATTGATCTTGGCGAAATACAAGGCTTCGAACAGTATCTTGCACTATTTCAAGTTAAATATGTTAAAGGTGACATACTTTCTGATAATTTCGAGCCGATTACGATAGATGATCGGGATCATGGGCACCACTGCGTCTTTGCTGATGCTCAAAAAATCATATGATTCGATTTTGTGCTCACGATACTTTGCAAGCCCAACTACTGCTCCAAATACTTCGTCGTAGTTTTCATCGAATTTATCGGCCATAAGGGCGTCGATGAGCTCCTCCCACTCAGCCTCCTCGAAGCGCTTCATGGTGACCAAAGCAGCCATTAGTGTTCCTAAGCTGTATGATTCGGTATAAATACCATGGAAGATCGTGGGGATCTTAGAGATCCTTGAGAATGCTGAGAATCAGGTTGAAGAGTTGGAAATAACTCTCCCTGTTTTTTTTAGAGACTTCAATCACGTGGTTCATTTGGGCCAACAGGATTATTTTTTCATTGATGGTGAGCTTATATCGTTTATCTCTGAGAGCGAGTTGGCTCATAAATTTCAGATTGGTGAGTTTATGTATGCTATATCGATCTTTCGCATATTTTCGCTTGAGATGCTCGATGTTATGGTTGTGGCCAGCCTATCGGGCCAGCACCCAGACATTGTAGTTAGTGCCTTCATTTTCATCATTCTTTTTTTGGAAGGTGCACATCGAGCGAACCACAAAGGGCTTTGATAAAAATGAAATCATCAGCAGGCGAATAATTGTTAATAAATTATATGGGTTGTTTAGGAGGAAATCGCTCACGAATTGAGCATAAATCTATGAATAATTCGATACGAAATGTATTATTATAATGCTGAAGGATTTCGACAGAGGCTTCAAAGTCATTATAGCAGGAAGCACAGGGGTCGGCAAGAGTAGCCTCTTGCTTCGCTTTGTGGACAACATCTGGTCGAGCAACACACTTTCTACAATCGGTGTCGATTTCAAGTTCAAGTCGATCATAGTCAACGGATAAAAGATAAAAATACAAATCTGGGACACTGCAGGCTCATAAACATTCAAATCCATAGTATCTGCTTACTATCGGGGAGCGGATGCCGTCGTGCTCGTCTACGATTCAAGCAGCAAGGCTTCTTTCTCATAGCTCACGACTTTCTGGATTGAATAGGTAAAGAAATACAAAGAACCGAATTGCTAGCTCATGCTTTTGGCGAATAAATCGGACATCGGAGAAGAAGAAATCCTAGAAGCAGAAGTAAAACGCTTTATTAGCCTGGAAGATATTTCGATATTCAAGAAGACGAGCGCAAAGAATGGGGATCAAGTCAACGAAGCTTTCCAAGAGCTCGCCGAAATCCTCGTGAAGAAGAAACCAAAACTTAATAAACAGAAGTAGAAATCAGTACTGAAGATGAGCCTGGAAGGGATGGATAATGCGCCTGAGCGGCCTGCTAAAAAGTGCTGTGGGTGACTCTTAATTGATATAATTTTATGCGTATATAGGTTTATAATTTCATTATCGCAAATCTAAAATTATGGGGATGTGCTTGCACTGCTGTAAATGCTGCGCATTTTTCGGCATCTTATTCTATGTACGGATTCATCTTAAGCAGATAATTATGGGAATCTTAGTTCTCACTCAGAGCCAGTTTCTCAAGTTCTCGATGGAGTCGACGACCGACTCAGGGGTCGCATGTTTCATTGTAGCTATTATCGAGCTTGTCATTTTCATAGCCCTGATTCTTTACGAGCGCAAAGACGCATAGAGCAACATATCCCGTGAGAATTACGTCAACCTGGAAAGTTAAAGAAGTCAGAGGCCAAGGTAATCTACGTTCAAAGGAATAGCAATGACAGACTTGCAGCCAATGCAATAAGGTGCGTGATCGGCTGCATTTATACATATTCATGCTCACAACCATCCTTGCAAATGCATATATATATTCATGGATCATTTTTGTTTATCTTGATTATCAACACGAGTTGACAAAAATAATATTCAACAATATAACAATGTAACAAACAATCAGCACGTGCACATGGGGGTTGGGGTTGGGGTTGGGGTTGGGGTTGGGGTTGGGGTTGGGGTTGGGGTTTGGGTTGGGA